>NC_064547.1:7931179-8231179 GCF_023856365.1 Brienomyrus brachyistius | reverse complement strand
ACAGCAAGGCTTTCCTGCTGTAGCCCTAATCAGTACTACAAATGAACTGCTTCATAAACATTTGCAACATTATTCACAGGTATTGTTCAGTACATTGGATGTTTATTCAAGGCACGTAACTGTTTATTGTAGAATATTATTCAATCAATGTGAAAGATAAAAAAGGTGATAATTTTTTTTTACATATGCTATTTATATTATATAATATGTTATGATATAGTCTTGAGCTAAGGGTCTAATAAATGGAATGGAAAATAAATGTAGGAAAATATTCTGAATGCATTTCTGTCCACTACTGAATCTATCAAAATTACCAATTAATATTTATCAGTCCAACTATTCTAAAGTGTTTTGATTTTCTGGGCAATTCCTTGACTGCATCTAAGCCTATCCTAAATTGGGGGCTTTTATGTAAGTAATTACGATGTTTACAGTCAATGTTACAGTCAATGTTTCTTTCATTACCTGGCCTAGTAGAACTGCATATGTTTTTCTTGGCTGGGTGATTGATTGCACGTAGCATTGTTCTGAAATTGCCTGGAATTTACGAATAAACCCAGTCTATTCGGAGCCTATCAAATGAGACATGAATGTTTCAGCTCTTTTAGCAGCAACTGAAGCATACAGTTAGAGTTTTCTTTCATAACTCAAACTGCAGCAGTCTTAGCTTCTGTTTTCCGTTCTTTCATGATATCAGGAAGCACATACTGTCTTAAAGTCCAATTAAAGGAAACAAAAAATGTATCACATCTCTACAAAATGCCTTAAACTAATTTCTCATTAATCATATGCAATGTCATTGTTTTCAGATTTTAAAATGTTTCTGAAGTGAAATTTTCTTTTCTTTTCATTACTGGCCATACAGTCGTTCCCTGGGAAGTATTTGCAGTTATTGCATCGCATATAGCTGAAAGATATCATTTCATCTTGTACATACTACTACTACTTTCATTCATTTAGCAGATGTTTTTATTCAAAGTGACGTACAATAGAGGAGGGTCTATCAGGCAGTCATTGGGCACATGAGGATTGAGGGCCTTGTTCTGCTGCCCAAAAGTAAAATCACGGTCACCTCTAAGATTCGAACCTATGATCGTAAGAGCCTCCTAAAATACTTAATTACATAACAAGCCCTGTAATTCGCTAAACTGTTTCTCATGTATGCATGTAATCATTATTAATATGTTGTAATATCAGATTCTGTTACATGGGTTGATATGTTCATGACTTATTTGCTACTTCAAATGTGAATTTAAAAAATTGACAAAAAAATCAGTTACGTAAAAATCGAACATTTGCAAAACAAGCATTGTATTCATTAACCTTTTGAGTTTTTACTTGTAACATTATCAACTTGAGAATGTCTTCAAATTGCATTAAAATCTGCACCAAAATTCAAAGTTCCCAGTGCCTTAGTTTCTATTACATAAAAACACTCTCAAAGACAAATCATTCCCAGGAAGGACAAGTGCATTAATTAACAGCACATCTCTATGGCACAGTTTTACTTTCACCAAATATCTCTGCCTCTGTCTTTGAAAATTCAGAATTAATAGCACTTCCAATTAATGTTACAAGTTGTCTCCTATGATCTGACTTAAATAAGCTGTCAAGTGTATTGTTTTAGCTAAATCTTTTCAGTTTCTCTTGTACAAGAAATATTATCTAAAACCCTTTGTGTTTTATTGAGAATATAACATGGACATAAATTAAATTGGATTCCAGGGCCTGCTAAAGCTCGAAGATGTAACCTTTATATCAAGACTCCACAAGAATGAAAAACACAGTAATTATTTGCAATCAAAAAAAAAAAAAAGTTGTATTACAGAAAAATGACAAAACAATACTGTTTTTAGAATTTATATTCGTCGATATATCGTCTGGTTCTCAGAAGATGATTCAGAACATAAAATCAGAAATGTAGACATACATTTTTGCCTAATACCTTTTAACAGAGATACAGCCTGTTACTTGCGTACCGTTATACAAGGAAACTACAATTTAGCTGGCTTTTAAAAAAAAAAAAAAAAAAATCATACTTTTCAAAGGCTTCTTGTGTAACTAAGTCTCCAAATTAGAACTATTCAACAAAAGCTAGGGTTCGGGCTAGAAAGGTTGTGACTTTGGCTTTTACTGGCAGAATAATGTGTTTTTGTGATAGTTATGTGCCCCTGTGTCCAGAAAAACCAGAATATGATTGGGTTTGATAGCATTTTTCCAACTTTACATGATACTGTTGAGTAACAAGTCCCCAAATTTGGGTTAACCAACAATAGCTAAGCTTAGGGTTAGAAAGGTTTTGGCATTTACAGATATCCAATGGAATTTTTATAATACTTCTGTGCTCCCTTATCCAGGGAAACCACAATGTAGTTGGGCTTGATGACATTTTTCAAACTTTGCAAGTGCCTGTTGTGACAAAAATCAGGGTTAGTTATGGCTTATAATATACAGTACAGACATCCGAAGGAGTTTTTATGCAAGGTTTGACCCCCCCCCCCCCCCCGAAGCAGGCAAACCACCGTTTGCTGGGTTGTGATTATAACCCTAAATCTCCAAATTAGGATTAGTCACAAAAATTAGGGTTAGAGTTACAAAAGTTATACTTTATACAGACATCCAAAGTAGTTTTAATGGTAGTTCTGCTCCCCTTAAATATGAAAAGCACAATTTTTCTGGGTTTGAAAACATTTTTCATACTTTACAATGGATTGTCATGTCATCCTAAATTTACAAAATTAGGGTTGGCCAATAAAAGCTAGGGTTGGGTTTAGAATGGTTTTGGTTTTTAGTTAGATCATTTTGTAACTTTATTTACTTGCAGTGTTAATCATCTTCGTATTCTTACCTCTCTTTAGTATCGTATCACAGCTTAGAACATTTATTTACTCAGCGATACTTATCAGGGTGAAAACAATAATTGTGCATGTTGGAAATAAGTACATCCATGTTGGAGAGTCTGAGGTTTTACATCATATTTTCATACTCTGTGTAAAATAAAAAATAAAACCCAGAGAAATTGCAGCTACATCTTGTGCCCTCGCCATATAAAAGAGAGTATATGACGTTTTCAGTAGAATTTTCTCATTACTTGCTTGAATTTAATTGATGCTTCAGAAACTAAATCAGGTTTTATTTACGATCAACACTTGTTTTGGGAAAGAGCAACTGTCACCACAATAGTAGTCAGCTTTCCCTCAATGTGTAGCTTAAGAATATGAGGAAGTAATGATGCCGATATTTATCTCACAATGTTACAGTGTACGGACATATTTTACATAATGTACCCTTAGGTTTTTATTTTCTGTTGTCTTAATCAGGCCCTTCTTGCCCATCTGAAATGTCCTTTGTTTTCTATCTGTGACACTTAATTTAAGAAAACTGGCTGTCTTCACCCATGTGATCACACATGTGCAGTGCACCTGTGCCGATACTCTCCCATTGTGAAACAAGACCTGCCCGGCTTATGCACTACATCTTAGTCATTGGGCTTCCTGCTAGATCAATTACGATCTTAATATTTCCTAGGTAAGTACTACGAATAATCCATTTATCCATTTATTTGCCTGAGCCAGCTTAAGTGATTTGTTTTCTTTTGTTTCATTTCTACTTCAGACTAGCCTCTTCCACTGCCCTTTTTTCCCCAGTTTGTCACTGTAATTGTAATGTTGATGTAGTTCCGGGCCTTGCCACATAGTATGTCAAACTCTCATTTTCTTTTTTTTCCTGCAAGAGTTACAATTAAAATGTTATAATGTTTCATGGGGTTTAGAATTGTGTTTTCAGCAGTTCCACCAACATTTTATATCATGGCTTATCATTGCTTAATGAGACACTCATCGCTCTGCTCATTTGACTATCCACAGAACTGAAAAAGAACTCAAAGAATCATGTAAATAAACGTAAATGCCAGCATTATGTGTAAGTGCAAAATTCCTCATAAATCTATTTCTGACAGTCCAAACGGGAGGACATTCCCACTGTGTCGAACCATGTCCTATATTCTAGGGTTGGTTCCATCCCTTAATTCCAGCCACATGTACCGACACTCCACAATACACCCACCTGACGCTACAGAGATAGTTTGCTTGTATTTTGACGATTCACATTTTTCTTACAGGTGTAATGAATACAGAAACAGAAATTGAATAATCTTCATATTCTGTACTATAGATCAGAGATCCATCAATGGATAAGATAAATTTATCAGCCAGCACAAAACATTTGCAGGGCTAACACAAAATCCATAGCCCATATTTATAAATTCCATTTTGCATTTAAGGTGAATTGGCCTATCAGTTTTACAAATTGGTTAGACTTAGCTAATCAATATTATGTTACTACTGATTTCTTAATGTATAAAATGGCATTACATGGAATAGAATTTCTGTTTTATTATAAGAAAGAGTGATTTTGTGTTATTCCAGTGAAAAAACATTTTTTATATATTTGTCTATGGCCAATTGATATGCATTGTTTCATTCGTAACAGCTCCAGAGAACCAATCAAAATAACCAAATAACAAAGAAATGCAAGCTTTTAATATCAGACTCCTGAAATGACAAATATATGTGTTGGGTACATTCATAATCAGAGGCATTGCTATGTAATTATAAGTGCACTTTGGAACATTTACACATGTAAAATTATTGCTGGAAGCTTAAAAGATATTATAACACCATTTTTCACATTTGGCTCTTTATTCTGCTTGTTGCAGAAAAACAGAAATCCAGCTAAAGTGGGATAGGCATGTAACATTTCAGATGAATTACTTTTGTGACATTTGTTACCTTCAAGCCTTTTTGGTTTTTACAAATTACATTTATGCGCTAATTTTGTGACCCCTACCTGTACTATTATAACAAAATCAAATGTAGGGCACTGCCATATATCCCCTCAATTTCCCTCTCAAAATGTCTCTGTAGAATGATAGCAGTCTGTGATGAGCTGGCCCCCCATCCAGGGTTGTTCCCTGCCTCGTGCCATAGCTTCCGGGATAGGCTCCGGACCCCCCGCGACCCAGTAGGATAAGCGGTTTGGAAAATGGATGGATGGATGGATGGATGATAGCAGTCCGGTGTACAGAAATAAACACGATTAAGAAATAAATACACTCTCAATAAAATTTAAAACTGGAGTATTCTAATATCTACCATTAATAATGAATAGCATACATTTTCTGGTTTTATGCTAAGCTATACATGAAGGAAGAAGTTGAGTAAGCAAGATGTTGCAAAAATAATAGTTTTAGAAAAAAAGCTTTCATTTTTTATGCTTGCAGCTTATTTCTTTGATAGGTTTGGATATGAAATGAGACAACACTGGTATTGAGTTTTATTTTGATTAAAAGATGAAGTTGATGGATGACAGTGAGGTACTTGCAAGGTATGGCACTCGCCTGCTTCTTTGATACTATTTTAATTTTACATTATGAATGACTCTCTCCATGAATATCTTGTCATGCTTTATGGTTTAGCTAATGCAACCTTCCATTTTTTTTTTCCAATCATTTACGAACAAAGCGTTTTGCAACATGATTGATAGGTTTGTTATTGTTTATGAAAATATACTCCCAGAATCAAACCAACCACAGTAAGCATGTGCAAAGTTTTGTAAATGCCGTGCAAAAATGTGAATTTCTGGTCCTACAATTCCTTACTGGAATATATACAGATAATAACAGATGCATAAATGGTTAGTGCTATTTGTGATTGGCGCAATGGTTCTCAAAGTATGGATGTGGAAGAAACTGCAAGTTAATTCGGATCCAGCCAATAATGCACACACAACTCATCATAATCCAACCCCCCCCCCCCCTTGTATATTTCTTTGGCACAAGTAAGATTGTAGTTTTCTTGAATCGTTGAAGTTGGTGATATGCATCTGTAACAACTAATGGCCCTTACGTACCTTTAGGACAGATGATAGGATGGCATCAGGTCTGCTTGATTTTACCGATGCTTTACTCATGTTAGCCTCTGATACCTGTAGAGGAGCTCTTCGAGCTGGAGATGCCATCATGCCTGTCGTATCTGAGCCACGACATTCAAATTGGGTGTAGAAGTTTTTCAGCTTGTCAGAGTGTCACAATTGGTGAGGTTCTGTAATCTGTTATCGCAAGTAGCCCTTTTCAGATGCAATGTAGGTCACAGCCACCAAAGTCAGTTTCCAGCTTATTCTTGTGTTGTTTTTTAGCAGTTTTAATAGTCCTCTGTAGCATACATCTGGAATTTTTGTACTGGTTCGTGTCCTTGTAAATGAAAACTGCAATCTGCTCCTTCAGCCCTGAATAAAAACAGTGGTGTTAATCCAGGGTTTCTGACTGGGATATGAGTGTACAGTGCAGAAAGACACAAGTGATTTTATGCAGAATCTGACATATCAGTATGCTTGAAAGTGGAGCAGTCAGTCAAATCAAAGAAGTCTTGAAATTTGGATTTGTGTTTGTGTGTCTAGCACTATGCTTCTATAAACACCTGCTAGGTATGCTTCAGTTCCTCATGGCAGGAGCAGAAGCACCGATCACTGGTCAGATTTGTATGGCTGTGCAATTGACTTGTAAGTACCTTTGATTGTGGTGTAGCAGAAGTTGAGAAGTCTGATTGCTTCTGCTGGAGATGATGTCATGCTGGTGGTATTTGGGGAGGAGTTTCTTAGGGATGCAGTTGTTCAATTCCCCGGCTATGATGGAGTTAGGTTCTCGGTGCAGACTCTGATCTACAAATGGCGGAACACAGCTAGTCATGCGTAGCTGGAGCCGCCAGCAGAATATAAGCAACAGTGAACCGCACTGAGGAAGGTAGAATGACTGGAACATGATCGTCAGATACACCGGCACTAGCAAACTGGACTGGGAAATTGCTTCCATATCGGTGCACCAGTCGTTGTTAAAAAAGCAGTGTCTGGGGTGTTTGGGCCCAGCCAGGTCTCAGTGAAGCAGAATACACTGCACTATTGATGGTCCCTTTGAGAGTTGATACGGCTGTGTAGTTTGTCCAGCTTGTTTTTCAGGGACTGGAGGTTAGCCAGGAGGATATTGGGGATGGGAGGTGGGGTTGAGCACTAAGGCAGCCTGGTTAGCATAGCGCTTTGCCACCCCTCCCCCAACAGGTTTGCCGACGGTCGCTTTTGTTCTACCTTTTTGAAGCATTGTTAAAAACAATATCTAATATTTCAGAAAGGTTTGTTGAAACATTATGTCTCATATTCAACAGAGTGTAGTGTTTAAGCACAATAAAATGCATTACATTTTGAAACAAATTGAAAGAGTAGCTATAAGCATATATATAGTGACAAAACAAACACCTTCAGCTGGATATGCCATCATGCCTTTTGGATCTGAGAGATGACATTCAAACGTTGTTCAACTTATTGGCGGTATCTTTAAGCACAATTAGTTCTGTAATCTGTTATCACAGGTAGCTCTTTCCTAGATCAGTTTCCAGCGTATGTCTGTACTGTTTTTTAGCAGTTTTAATCCTCTATAACATACATCTGGAATTTTTGTGCCGGTCCATGTCTTTGGAAATGAAAAATGCAATCTGCTCCTTCAGCCCTGGGTCAAAACAGAGGCGTAAATCCACGGTTTTTGGTTGAGATGGGAGCGGACAGTGTAGAGAGACACACATGATTTTATGCAGGATCTGAAGCAGTCCATCAGTTAGTCAGAATGCTTGAAGACAGACCAGTGAGTCAAATCAAAGCAGACTTGAAATTTAGATTTGTGTTTGTGTGCCCAGCACTGTGCCTCAGTTTTATCTGCCTTTATTTTTGTTTTTTTTTTTTTTGCTTGTCGGGATAAATTTTTTTCAGCGAGATTTGTCCAACTGTTTCCTCTCTGATACCAGTAATGGATATGGGCAGTCACCTCAAACACTGTGATATGATATAAATGGTTGACTTGCTCTCAGTGGGAGTGTGGAGAGAAGATCAAGGCTCATCAAGCATTGTTGGATTATAAACTAGCAAGTCAAGCAAACAAAAAACAATTCAGAGGCAGTACCATTCATTTGGTACTAATACACTTGATTTTGTCAAGAGTTGGTAAGCACTGATTATACACAGAGGACATGGCAAACTGGAGCAGGATAAAAAAGGAATAATTTACATATTTTTTATTTCTTTATAATCTAGTCTATGATTACTTAATTTTTTTCTCAGTGGTTCAATAACCATTGAGTTGTACTGCTGGTTTAATTAGTTTGTACCTGTGCTTTTTATCAGTCTCTAATCACATCATATCTCTGGTCATTCCAACTTACAAAACCAGGGAACTCCGTTCACTTAAAATGGTGTTTCGTAACCCAGTCCTCAGAGATCTATGCCTTTTCTCCCTCCCAGATCTCTACCAGGAGCAAAAATGTGGACTGCCTGGAAGGGAACTGGGAGAAAGCAAAAACATGGACCGTTTGGGGGTCCCCGTGGACAGGCTAAGAAACACTGACTTAAACAATATCCCATTCTTACATTATTAGGGCACTGCAGTTTGTATTATGCGGCTAAAGAGTTTGCAGTGAATATTAGACATTTACCTTGTTTTTGATTGTTGCATCTAATAGTAGTTACGTAAAGCAATATTTCCGAACCCGGTCCTAGGGGACCCCCAGAGGGTCTACGTTTTTGCTTCCTCCCCACTCCCTGCCAGACAGTCCCCTTTTTTTCTCCTGGTAGAGATCTGGGAGGGAGCAAAAATGTGCACTGGCTGTGAATCTCTCAGGACCGAACTGAGAAACGCTGACCTAAAGTATAGATTACAAATAAAGTAATAAAGACTAATTTATCAGAGATTGGTGGTAATTAAAACTGACACTCGGGAGGGGGGGGCAGGCTGAACATCAAGGTTGAGAACCCTGCCAGAGAATTAGGGAGTGCCAGTGTTTGTATTGGCAGCAGATGTTTTATGTTAATTCTTGTTTGTGGTGCCATGTTGTGAGAGCTACAGGTTGAAGGTGGCATGCTGAGTAGCTCATGGCGGCAGGGATCTGCTGCTGGGTGCTTAAACGCTTACTCCAGCCTCTGAATATCTGACCGGAAATAAATGCCTTCTGATTTAGGTTTCCTAGGGCAATAAACGTTAATGTTCAACTGCATTCTTTTGGAATCCTTCCCTATTCAAGGGGGCTTTCTACAATGATCCCGTTTAATAATGTATCTGATATATGTAAAGTTCTACCTTTGAGACATTTTGTAATCATTATATATACACAAAGCTGCTATACATTTCTAGAAACGATGTTAATGCAAGCATCATAACTGTCAACTGGCTGACTGTAGCAGAAAGGAGTCTCGCAAGAAAAGATTCAAAACCTTTGTATGGGACTTATACTATCTGCAGTACAAATGTTGGTTATTTAATCAAGGTATTGTGAAGTGCTTAGTTAATTAGCCGGTCCATCAAAATGAATCTCACCCTGTAATGGACGTGCTGAAAAGGATCCAGTTTGCATTGAGGCCATAATTTGTAATAATTACTTAGTAAGTCTATGGACATTTTTGTCATTTACTAAAATGTAAAGAGAGAAAAATCTCACCGTTTGTGCTTAATATGAACAAAGCTTAATAGAATACATAGGATTTGAATTTGTGACACTTTCATATTGACCACTGGAACACACGTCATTTTAAAACATTCGGTTTTACTTATTGTGATATTTCAGGTTCACTGCAAACAGGAGCCTGTGTGCCATCTGATCTCCTCATTATAATCATCTGCTGCCCTGTTACTGTAATGTCTCACATGCAAGGATATTAGTTCCATTTCCTTGAATTTTGTGTCAATGTTCAGTTTTTACACAGTAGCTAATTTTCTCAGAATTTCACAGTCAAACTATTATTATATTAGATTTCAATTATATTTGCAAATCTGTCATAGAACTTCATCCATCTTCCAGCTGCTCATCCAGAGCAGGATCGTAGGGGACGCCGGAGGACAGCCCAGGCAGCACGACCGACGAGGCAGGGGTATATCCTGAGTGAGAAGAATCCAAAACCAACTAGCAGTTACAATTATATGGATTTACATTATTGGAAAATGAAGTGCATATATTCAAGTGCTTATGTTTTTACAAATGAATGTATGTGTGTATTCGTACAAACCAGGGCCATACAGAATTACACAAAGGAACTTATTACACAATTATTTTCCCAGAGGGAAGTCTTCAGCCTATTCAGTTTGCTTAACCACTGCAATTGCTAAAAGTGTCTAATTCAGCATTCATTGTTTTCTTTTGTGTTTTCTCTTCTTTATTGCTTTATTGTACTGTGTTTCCCTGCAGAACCACATTATTTGTGCATTTCCAGCCTGTAAATTCTGCAAAGTGATGGAAATGTTGTTTTGCCTATTTAGCTTGCCTGCCAATTCAGCTGCACCCAAACTGCATAATATTTACACTTATTTGCAAAAGTAAAAAAAAAATCTTTTTTGGATGATGAGGATGTCAGACTCAGGCATTCAGAGGCAATGTTCAGTAAACAAGCCTTCATTGTAATTTCACACCACTGAGAGAAGCATTCGGCAACACAGAATTTATATTCAAATCAGTACTTTAGTTTTGATGCATATTTTTAAACAGGCATTCTATCAGGCAACCCTATTTTTCTCTTGGGGGCACAAGAGGCCTCTTTTCACCTGAGACCAAAGGTCAAATGATCATGCTTCTTTTATGTGTCATTCTAATGCATATTTTAATTGCCAACATACCACAGCTAACAAACAGAAAATAATAAAGTAAACTAGTCATGGTTAATTTTTCAGAAGAAAATTATTTCAGTTAGTATTGCATAATGTGCCAATATCCTTATTATTATTTTTATTGTTAGAAGTAGTGGTGTCATTAATCATAATAACAATAGTGATCATAATAAATATGTAATTTGTTGAATCACCTCAACCTGATGTCTTATTAATTACCAGAACTACTGCAGTGGATCTAATTCTTTGAATTGAAGTTATCGGAGCCCTACATAGCAAATCTGACCTTCGTTTCCCTGTGCCTCATTAGCAGTCCCATTGGTTACCCATTCAGATACATGTTATTCATTTCATCATTCCAAATTTTTGTTTTGTTTGGCAATACTCTTAGAGTCCTGACAGGCTCTTTAGTCTTCACGATTTGTTTTGAACTGAAGAAATGTACCAAAGAAATAATGTTTTGTATTTTAGGGTTTGGGAAAATTATGAATTGTATGTTAATGAATGTCATAGTCATAAAATTACCACTTCCTCAGCATTTCAAAGTAATCGTTATTCTGATCCATACCGTTTAAATCTAACAGTATCAGCTGAGGCCACCTAAGCCCACACTCAGCATCATTCAGAAAAATCACCCCTTGTTGATATAAATCACAGTATTTTCCTTATAATCTTTCATTAATGGTGTATTTGGTCTATATCTGATTTATGTGGCTTATATTTTATCATTACTATTTTTATTAGTACAATTTCGTTTTTTAAATGTTATAATTGTATTCTTTTAATAAAAAGTTTTTTTTTTTACAAAATGAAACACCTGGATTTATACCTGGCTCTGTGTTTATTGCAAACTGAGAAAGCAGTACTGTGGTACTGGAAAGAATTTATTGTTTTCCCCCTTTGTCTCATTTATTGCTGTTTTTCTATGAAATGGGATGCTGCTTCTGTCTGGTGTGTCCATATATTGCCATGTTAAAATATCAAAGGTTTATGTCTGCTTTGAAGTTTCAAACTGAAAAGAGACACCTGCGTTTTCCCATAATTGTCATTGAACATTTCCTACACTTAACTCATAATGAATAAGCAAAACATTTGCTTTAACAGGCCTATTCTCAACACAGAAAAAGGCAGAGGTGATACACATGAAAACACCAAGACAGTGGGAGACAATATGCATTAGTTTAGTGAGATCATAAAAGAAGGATTCGTGTGAGAAGACTGATTTATTGTATACGTGACTGCATTTTAATATAGCAAAAATATGGAAGTTGAAGAAAAATACCAAAGGGATTGAAGGTGTTCTTTTTTTCACAGATCACACAAGGATGATGCATGCTTCGCTAGTCTGTTGATGGCAGGTTTGTGGGATAATTGACTGATGGCT
The DNA here is from genome assembly GCF_023856365.1 of Brienomyrus brachyistius. NCBI lineage: Eukaryota > Metazoa > Chordata > Actinopteri > Osteoglossiformes > Mormyridae > Brienomyrus > Brienomyrus brachyistius. The sequence continues at coordinate 8,219,105 of NC_064547.1, read as the reverse complement.
ACATTGGTCAAGAGATTGGAGACAGTCTTGTTTTCATGCCAAAGTCAGTCCCCAAGGAAGGTTACCTGGAAGTCATTGTAGTTTGACAAAAATTAACAAGTAGAAAATACAATATATATGGCATGCAACATCATACATTTATTCATAAAATGAGTAGAGTAGAGTAGAGTAGAGTAGAGTAGAGTAGAGTAGAGTAGAGTAGAGATTAGTGGTACGGTAGGTGCTTCCATGCTGAAGAAGGCTATTAATGTAATGGTAGGTGCTATAAAAGATACTATAAAATTGTAATCGTATATTCGTTGAATCCTTTATAGGACTTCCAGCAGCATCTAATTTTAGCTGACATTCAGTTCAGTCATTTATAATATACATTCTGTCCAGTGTTGTACTTGAAGAAGGATATAGATGAGACACAAGGTATAGAACATGCAGTATAATTTCACTATGTATTGCAAGCCGTCTAAATTGCAAGTGAAACAGTTTCCTCTGAGCTGTATTAAGCAACAGCAAAGACAAAATCTGAAGTGTTAAGAGGGCATAGCAGATAGTTTGGTGTACCTTATTTTTTTAGTGGATACCAATATTTAATCATATTTGAGTGTTTGTAGCCTAAAACAGGAAACATATATTCGTATTTTGTACTTCTTTTCTGTTGATACCATAGCCGTTGGTCCCATTACTAGCAATGATGGGTGTTCAAACCAGACCGAAGTAGTGGAGCACTGCTATAACAACCACCCCATCCTGAATATCAGTGAAACAAAGCAGATTGTTCTGGAATTCACGCTCCACAGCAGGATTCACGCAGCCATCACCAGTGATGGATCTCCTGTGGAACCTGTAAGTGACTTGAGGTTTCGGGACAAAAGCCTGTCAGCACCTTCACATCCTGAGACAGCTAAGAAACAGTAGGATGACTAAGCCAACACTTATCAACTTCTACTGCAATATCTCTGAAAATGTCCTCACCAATGGTCTGGTCTGGTCTGGTCTGGTCTGGGCACAGCTCAGGTTGTGAGGCCAGCCCAGTAAATCAAAGGGCCAGAACTACCATCCATTGACTGGATATATAGCTACCACTGTTAAAGCAAAGTGAGAAGTGTATTTACAAGACCCAAACCATCCTGGCCACGAGCCTTTCTTACTCCTGCGGCCCGGTTGGCAGTTTGTCAGCATCAGAAGACCGATTACCAGATTCAATAACAATTCCTTCCCACAAGTTATCCACCAAAGCAATAGCTAAGTCTGGACTATAATAATGTTACTTACACCTATTATTATCTAATGGCCTTGTGTGATGGTCTGGTGGGTGGCTCAGTGTCATCGCACCTCAAGTGTTGGGTACGATATCCACCACCGCTCTGTGTGCATCAATTTGTATGCTATCGCCATATTGTCTGCATTTCTGGAGTTACTTCTTTTGCCCAAACAACTGAAGGTGTCCCTCTTTTGATATTCTAAATACCCCTGTTTGATAATTGACAATCAAGCACAATGTATCGAGGGACCCCCCCCCCCCAAAAAAAAATTTTTTACTAAGGCCCCTAAGCCACGCCCTACTCCACCCCTCAATTTGCAGCTACCCCTTATAAAGTCTATACACGGCATTGGCCCACCAAACCCTGCAACCCTGCACTGAACACGACATTGTAAAATTGATGGAAACCTCTGTTGATGATATCGTGATGAAAAGAAACCATTACTTGTGCATTCTATTGATTTTCAAGACCGCAATTATATCTCAGGCTATTCTTAATCATTTAAAGATCTCTGTTCTCTAGTGATAACATTAATAACTTGTAGCCAGCCGTTGACATTATGCGAATTATCCCCCTTGCTGGAGTGGCCTTTGCGCCTGTACGCATGCCTGCACCCTCTAGGCAGCGTGTAGTGCATGAAGCGTAGTGCCCAGATCAGTGTGCATAAAGCTGTTAAAATATATTTAGAATTACAGTACAGAAAACACATACTTTTGAAGTTGTTAAAATAACTCTGTGTTTCACAGCTCCTCCTTGATATATTAACTGCCATGTAATCTGGGTGCATCTCCAAATAAAGGGTGCTTATAGTTAAATTGTATGTTAAAAATACTTCATTTTAAACATAACTGAACAAAACATAAATGCAGACAAATTTTATTTTTATTATAAGCTACTTTAAGCATTTTAATGCTAAGGGAAAAAAAGAGTACGTGCTTGATCTGTTAATAAATCATTTAAAATGTTTTGATTATGTTGTATTTTGTCTGCAAGTAGCACTTCTAGGGTTGGGGGTCAGTATGCAGCACCTGCTATATGTTTGGAATTCGCCATGTTTCCTCCATGATGTCCTAGTTGTCTCCTTGACCACTGTATGCTTGTGTTGTACTGTCTGCCTCGCTTGCATGTTGCTTCGAACAAGAGCATCTGCTAAATAAACAACGCCACCCCACAACAGGTTAGATCTGCGGATGAATTATTTCACACAGAGAGCAAAAATGTTGTTAGACTATTTAGTCAGCATGTTGAATGAATGACTTTTCCATAACTCAGCTTATAAATGTGAACATGATATTTTAAATTCCATTTGTATTGTAAGTATTCTTTTAGCCTGTGAGAAGCTACAATTGCAGCTATTCTGTGAATGTTTTGTATGTAACCGAGATTGGAGAAAACTTTGAGTATATGACGTTTAGTTTTCAGAATTTAGTCTTTAGCAGCACAGAAAAGGCCTCGAAAGAAAAGGTTATTTTGGGGTAGGAACTTTTACAGTATATTTGCATTTAAAATGCATGTCCGTTTAACGCTATTTTTATGTATTAATTTATGCCTTTGGCCATTCATTTAAACTCTAATCTAATAAGCTAGAGAGGTAATAAGAAGATAGGAAGACAAGTCCATTGATAAATCCAGCCCATTAATTGTCAGTGGGGGTTTGCTGAAATGAAAATATTTTTGGAAAATGTGACACAATCCTGACCTTGCTACTCAGATGGCAGATGGCAAAGTGGAAAGTAATGAAGACATGGGATCAAACAGGAAGGGGAGAGCGATTTGGAAATGATGATCCGGCCCAGGGTTGAGAATTCCATAGCACAAAGAGGGGTTACGCTAATCGCCACCACTCTCAGCAATGAAATCACTCCACTTCCACCAGCTCTCCGGTGGGGGACACCTCATTAGTTGCTTTGCCGCCGTAAATGAGTAAGTTTGGGGGCGGGGCCTTGGATGCCAGGCTTGGGAGATGGCTCACTGAGAATGATAATATGAACAGTAGGAAAAACCATTGCCATTGAGTGGGTTGAATTAAAGAAGCAGGAGGGTGGAATGGCCCACATAGCATACTATTAATACAAAACGTTTCCGTGTCTTTAACACCGATACACTAGATCAGCATTCAGGAATGCAATATGTTTGTTTAAATATAATGTGATTATGAGTAAGTGTGAATAACGCTTGTGTTAATGTAACATCCTGTCATGGAGGCTGATTCATTTGTGAGTGTCTGAGAAGTACTGAAGACTAGACATAACCGGATCCAAAGGGATTTTTTCACCCATTGTTATATATTGTTTTGTATTTTTTCCCATTGTTTTGGTGCTAACAAAGAACACTTACATTACTTTTGCCACAAAACTCTCCAGTCCAGATACTGAAAAACTAACAATATACTTCCAGGAAGGAGGGAGTTTCCTACCTTACAACACAGGTACATCAACCTGATTTGTCAAAATTATGGTATTAATGCATTGCTACAGCTTTTAAATACATATTAATATTTCCCTATTATATAAATATGTCCCTATAATAATATTTAGATCTAAAATTACTTATAAAAAGTACAAGCCATGACTAGAGCATGGTTTGTTACAGATACTAGTTACATTTGTTAAAGATATTTCATTTGACTAATAGACATTTCAAGACATTTCAAATTATGACTAATAGCAGCAAATAAGTATTTGTACTTTAATTATATTACTGAAAATATTTATATAATATGTGCTATTAAAGACTTGTGTTAAAATAAATATTAATTATCATGGATTTCCAGATTCATTTACATTTCTCTTTATGATGGTGTGAATTGCAGAGTGTTTCAGCTATTTCCGTCAGCTTCCATTAGTATGCGAATGTGTCTCTGCTTTTAATATCTATTTATAGGGATCGACAGCCTTTTAAGGTATAATTCCTATAGAGTTTTTTCTAAAAACTCACCAGCGGATCCTTTTGAATCCCACACTTCCTACGCTGTCAAATGTATTCTCTTTCTATTGTTTTATTTTTACATTGACAGTCTGTATTTTAAAATTGGGCTTTGGTTGAATATAGTGTGTGTATATGTGTATGATCTTGTATGTGGCAGCTTATGCATTCTTTAATAGTTCAGTCTTTTCTTTTGCTTTAAAAAATAAGCCTGAATTGCATTTCTGTTATGTTCCATTCATTTATGGTTCCTTCTGTCACCCTCCTCCCCCAAGAAGATTGACATGCATAGCTCATCTCCTTACATGCCTTGCATTGTCCTCTGAATCACCCCGCCACAAAGACTGTCACAGTGCTGCTGCAGTCACAGAGAAGCATTTTTTCTTTTACCTAATCAAATTAATCTCCACACATTTTGATAGCGTGAAAAAAAACGCTTATTGCTCACAATTTTAGCTTCTTGCTTATGTGTATCTGACATTAATAGGTAAAGAAACCACTATTTTTGAAATTCTTCTCCTCTCGTTTTCCAAGGGAGAAACCCACGAATAACCAGCTGTGAGAACTTTTCAAAGACTTTTTTTTCCGCTCTGGTGCTTTATTTCGTAATAATTTCCTTTCTTGTGGTGTTTTCAGGTCAGTGGCAAGGAATAAAGGTGAAGCAAGCCTTATAGCAAGTCGACACTTTGTTGCACATTTAACCACTCATGCTCTGTCCAATCACAAAGCTGCAAATGAAGTATGGTATTCACAGCCCTTGCCCGTGTGTTCTTTGTCAGTCTGCCACCTTCTATTAGGTTGCCTCGTGTGGTTTTTTTTGCCCTTGAAAGGTAAGCAAGCAGGGATTGAAGAGACACCTGCCATTGTTCTTCCTCAAAATGACAGACTATTGATGGCAGTGGGAGCACATTTCATATGTTGTACAAATCAGGCATCAGTTCATTTTTTCTTTAAAATAGCACTTCTTTCGTTATTTTCTTCAATACGTTTTCCATTCGTTAGGAATTTTAATAGTTGGACTATCTACATAGGCTTGACTGCCACAAGAGCATCAAGCACCCACTTTGAAAGAAAGCCATTTACATAAAAATCCCACATATTTGAACTCTAATGGATAACTTTTCTTTTCAGTATCCGCATGAATGAAAAATAATATCAACATCCATAAATCTATCAGTCTATCTATCCAAATGCTTATTCATGTATTTTCCATATACTTACCATGGTTAGGGTCTCAGAATCTATCCCAGGCTGCACAGGATACAAGGGGGGGGGGGGGGTTAGGGTTAGAGTTGGGTGTACCCAGGATGGGAGCTGGCCCATGGCAGATAATATACAGTAAATCCACAGACTTATACACTACGGGCAATTCAGAGACGCCAACCTGCCAGACTGTGTTTTTGGACAATAGGAGTAAATCTGAGTAACCAGGAAAACCCAAATGACATGGAGAGATCATGCAAACACCTGTTATTGATATATATGTGTGTGTGTGTGTCTGTGTCTGTGTACCGATACATCATGACCATCCTCACGTGAAGCGGATAATGTCGACTATATCATAAAATGTGGTGCATGTCAAAGTCCTGAGATATACTACACGATTAGCTAGAAATCAGTACTCGTAGCTGACTTGTTGAATGCACCGGCAGGGGTAGATTCTGAGTGACTCTGATAAGGGCAAAATGGCCAGATGACTGGATCAGCGCATCCCCGAAACTGCAAGGCCTGTGGGGTGCTCTCAGTACCTGCTGAGAGTGGTCCAAGGAGAGAGAAACCACAAACCTCTGACAGGGTATCGGGTGGAAAAGACTCATTAATGAGAGATGTGAACAAAGGCTGTCCCGTCTGTCCAAGTCTTAGCAACCCAACACCTTGTTGGTGGATCATGAGGTTTTTTCCTTCTGTGACCACTCGCAGTAAGCACTCACTAGGGCTGAATGTAAGCACCCCACAAACCTTGCAATTTCAAAGATGGTCTGACCCAGTGGTCTAGCCAAAATAATTTGGCCCTTATCAAAGTCAGTTGGGTCTTTGCTCCTGCCCAGTTCGTCTGCATTCAACACCAATGTGCTGAGTACTTGGCTTACTATTTAATATATCCCAGATGTTTCCTCAAGACATTGAGTGTTATTTGTGTCTCATGTGGTCGGTTACTATATTTTGCATTATCGGTGTATACATACATATATATATATATATATATATATATATATACACGGTACAGAATAAGAATTTATTCATTATTCTCAGTAGGTTACAATATGTGACATAAAGTTGCAGTGCTTACAGAATACAGCACATCAGTTATATCTCACACTTCACATTATGTGCAAATAAAGGTACATGCTACAAATACATGTGTGTGTGTGTGTGTGTGTGTGTATGTATATATATATATATATATATATATATATATATATATATATATATGATTTGTCATGTATATTAGAAATTAACTTCTTAGCGATTTATTCCTAAACAATGAAGAATTTTTGTTGTCTTGGCTTTGTATTTCAACTATGCAGGCTCTCCTGTGTATTTCCTCATGCTCTTGAACCAACATTTCCCCAGTTGGCAGCTATTGCCAATTAGCTCATTTTGGAGTCTGGAGTGTAAATAGTGTTTTCAGTCACCCATGTATGTAAAGAGCTAAACCCAGACCAGCCCACTGCTAAACCCCACTGTGTTTGTTTGATAATTATGTCGAGTTTCCTTGTCACGGGGCAAACTTGACCAATTAGCCAAATGCAAGAGAAGAGAATAAATTAGAGCAGAAAAGATGAGGAAAGTGAAACACTGGAGAGAAGGAGAGAGTGGGTGGAAGGGAGTCTTAAGGGAATGAGAAAGAAAGACGGAGCAGACAGAATGGATTTTAGGGGAAGGAAATGAGTGGGTTTTCTTTTCTCAAGCTGCATTGATCCTCTTTTGAAGCGAAGTGTCAAACACATCACAGAGGTACACTGAAGGGTTTTCATAAGCATATGCAAAACTGCACTGTCAAAGAGTTTGATTACAATTCAGTAAGTTAGTTATAATCATTATTCATTTGTATGTGATGGAATGTTAAAGCAAGATTGCTTGCATTTTCTTAGCATTTTTTATTTACTGTCCAATAGTAGTATGTGCATTTATTCACGTACATTCTAAGCTACTGTACATATTACAGTATAATTTGTTGCATTCTTTTTCATGCATTTTGTCATTCATTATACTCATTTGAGCATGTCGATCACCTAGTACAGTGGAAGGTGTTCTCATTTGGGTTTGGTATGGGGGTATTCTTCATCCAAAGTCAAATTTATTCAGAAAATACTACAAGACGTAATCCTCTCTTGAGAATTTCCTAAGTGCATCAACCAGAAAGTTCCTCCAATATGATCTGTGCCCAGGTACTGCAACAGATTTTGGTAGAAATTCAGTTTAAATGGAGAGGCAGAAATAAAAGTGAAGGAGAGAAGTGAAGAATTATGTCATTTTATGTAGAAAATAGCAATTATATAAGAACAAATACTGAAAATATTTGATTTAATAGATAAGAAATATAGGTGGTAAGGAACCTTACATTTAATCTGTCTTTTAAATGAATACAGTACCAGTTAAACGTGGGCACACACCTACTGTCAGGAAAAAAAAAACCAAAAACACCCACCAACCCCCCCAAGCTGTTTGAACAAAGGGTGACGGAGTGCTGTGGCGGGTGATGGGGCCTTCGCAGTTACCCAACTTACCGGACATGGTTATGTATGATATGGAAAGAGTTGGACGGGGTAGTGAAGCAAATGCAGTCACCAAGTGCACATGTGGAAACTCCTCCACATCTGCTGGACAAGCATCCCAGGTGGCCACCTCATGAGGCTGGCTGGGAAAATGCCAGCAGTGTTCCAGGTCGTCATCAAGGCGAAAGGCGAATACTTAGAAGAACTGAAAATATAATATAGCTTTGATTTGATTAACGATTTTCTCAATCACTTTGCAGTTGCATTCGATACATGTTATTTCATACTTCTGTCATTTTCAATATTATTCTGAAAATCAGAATCATCTGGTTGTTGACTTTGAATATAATTGTTGCTTCATTTCTGTGTAAATGATTTAAGCAAATTTTCAATATAAATGTGCAAAATATGAAAAGTACTACTCTACTTATGAAGCACGAAGTAGCACGCAAAATCACTCCACTTACTAATATACAAAGTCTCTTGACTGTAATCCTGTAACAGCAACAGAAATCCTCACTTTTCCTCCATGAAATACTAGAAAGCCAAGAATTTGTTTGCATCTAGAATGAGACAAAAATTGAACAAATGCTTCTGCAGATTTGGCCATTACCTATAGTATTATTTTGAAAATTTTACTCAAAATCCATAAATATTCATCTACCACCAGAATAGTATTTTAAAGGCATTTTCTATGTATTAAAATGTATGTATGTATGTATGTATGTGTATATATATATATATATATATATATATATATATATATATATATATATATATATATTCTTTTTTTGTAAAAAGCAACTGCTATGAAATTTAATCACAAGTACCGGTAAAGAGAAAAATATATGTTTTTCTTAATATTGGCTCTGTCAGTCGAAGTGGAACAGACATTTAAATGGTATCGGTTGTGTTGACAGAATGCACTTATCCAAATTAAGGCTTTTAAACTGGACAAATAAGATCACAGTCTTTAAGTGCATTAAATAGAGTATCCTTGTCTCATTGTTGTCTAATTGGTAGTACTCATTATCCTCTAAGAACCACGGCACAAGTTTAGCTCAACAGAATCTTTAAAATGGAAAATCAATACATCGTATAACTGCAATCCCTGTAAATTGAAAGGAAAAAAAAACATCTAAAATGAAGTGAATTGGATTACCTTAGGTTTTTCCTTCCATTTCAAAGTATTTTTTGATTTTCCTTGTCAATACAAACTCCTTAAATTTTAATTAAGTTGTATATTTATAACAAGAAGTACTGGGATTTACACTTGTGGTGTTTTCGATGTTTATATATCTGTCAAGGAAGACTTAGAGTTTATTTTTACAATAACTTTAAGTAGTGAAGTAGCTGTATACTCCGTTGTACAATTTAAAGATGAAATATCTTTCATAATATGACATGCTGAATTTGAAAGGTATGTTTCTATTATTTAACAGAATCCTAGAGTGCATAATATAATGGACAATTGAAACAGACAGAAGTAAACAGAATCAAAATCTGGATCAAAAAACATTTCTGTATCAAAAAAAGCTTAATGTTTTAATATGGAAGCCAAACCACTTTGACGTTCATGCCCCAAACATCACTTCTGATAACAGAACTGGCGTATTTAACTGGCTGATTCCCTGCATCTGAGAATGGTTTGCATAGTGAGCCTAAACTCAGGTGAATAGCAGTGTAAATGTGTGGCCTTCTTGGCCGGTGCCACATGCCCTGTGTAAAAGAGAGCACTCTCCACAGGAGCACTATAAAGCCAAAAGAGCCCAGCCTATGCTTTGTCCTGTGCTCAGGTCTCAATGCAGTGGAAGCTGGCTCTTTAACAAACAGGATCCTAACATGTGAGGGCTGCTTAACAAGGTATTTAAAACGCTCTCACACAAGGAATTTATCACTGCCTGGTGTAACCCTAAGTACATACACTATACGGACAAAAGTACTGGGGCACACCTTTTAATCACTGAATTCCGGTGTTTCGTTCAGACCCATTGCCACAGGTGTATAAAATGAAGCACCTAACCATGCAGTCAGGTCTACAAACATTTGTGACTGAATGGGTCATTCTGAAGAGCTCAGTGAATTCAAGTGTTGTATTTGACGCTACCTTTGCAATAAGTCAGTTTGTGAAATTTCTTGATTTTCCACGCTTAACTGTAACTGGTATAATTATGAAGCGGAAGCATTTAGAAATAACAGAAATTCAGCCATGAAGTGGCCGGCCATGTAAAGTAACAGAGGGGCTGCGGAGTGCTGAGACTCATAGTGTGTAAAAGTCACTCAGTTGACTCAGTAATTGTAGAGTCACAGACTTCCTCTGGCATTAACCCCAGCCAAAACTGCGCGCCAGCAGCTTCAAGATTTGGGCTTCCGTGGCCAAGCAGCTGCATGCGAGCCTCACATCACCAAGAGCAATGCCAAGCATCAGACGGAGTGGCGTAAAGCACACCGCCACTGGACTCTGGAGCAGTGGAAACATGCTTTGTGGAGTGATGAATTACGCTTCTCTGTCTGGCAGTCTGATGGATGAGTCTGGACTTGGCGGATGCCAAGAGAACGTTACCTGCCTGACTGCATTGTGCTGACTGTAAAATTGGGTGGAGGATGGATAATGGTATGGGGTTGTTTTTCAGGGGATGGGTTAGGCCCCTTATTTACAGTGAAGGGAACATTTAATACTTCAGCATACCAAGACATTTTGGGCAATTCTATGCTTCCAAATTTTTGGGACCAGTGTGGGGAAGGTCCTTTTCTGTTCCAGCATGACTGTGCCCCAGTGCAGAAGGCAAGGTCCCTAAAAACGTATATGGGTGAGTCTGGTGTGGAAGAATGTGACTCACTCACACAGAGCTCTGACCACAACCTTACTGAACTGCAAGCCAGGCCTTTACATTCAACATCAGTATCTGACCTCAGAAATGCTCTTCTGGGTGAGTGGGCAAAAATTCCCACAGACACACTCCAAAATCTTGTGGAAAGCCACCCCAGAAGAGTGGCAGCTGTTATAGCTTAAACGGTGGACAAACTTCAGATGATGCCTATGGATTTTGAATGGGATGTCATAAAAATTCTTGTAGATGTAATTTCCAGGACTTTTGTCCATATAGTGTATGTGCGAAATTTCACATTAGAGTTTATAGAGTCACCACACCTGGGCAGGTTCAAGTTTAAACATGCTACCCTAATTTTGTTTTAACAATATTAAAGCATACGCTTAGCAGTTTTCTCAGTGAAGAGACACCCATCCATCTTATTTAAGCATCTTCCAACAGGTTTTCTAACTTTGTTCATAAAAGTCCAAAATCTGTCCATGCACATTCTCCAGATATCATTTTAATAATATGTGTGTGTGTGTGTGTGTGTAAAGAAAGGTAAACAGTATTCTTTTTGAAACCTTTAATAATGAAAATGCATCATGGAAATTAAAATAAGACTCAGACACTAAATTTATATATATATTTCTTAAATAATTTAATTGCAAAAGGATCTTTTAAAAATATTTCTACAAGAATGCATCTTTTCCACTTGTGTTTGTCTTCAACATTAAATACATTTCAATGTTTTCAAAGAGAAAAAAATTGCATCTCTAAATGTTCTTTATCCTTTACTATACAGGTACAGTACTCAACATTTTTCCTTTCTGGCATCGTGTATGATGAGGGACTAGAAAATAAACATTTTCACTGTATTCCTTACAATATTTCTTTCAGTAACAGAAAAAAAAACTATGTAAAAGTAATAATGTGAAAATAATGGGACAGACAGATATTTTGGACACAAACCAGCCTATAATCAAAGAAAGACTCTTGCCACAGGAGGGAAATTTGATATCAGTTCATAATACCAGCACCTTTATCTGCTATCCACAAACTCCTTCATCATTCGTTTGCAAGCACCCAAGAAAATAACTTTGAGTCTGTATAGCCCACAGTTACACAAAACAAAGGTTCAACAGGTTTCATAGCCATTGGATGAAAGACTAGAAAGCATTTCTCAATCTGTTGTATAAACAGAAAAAAAAGTAGCAAGATGTACAATTTTTTACACATTTTAAAAATTTCAAGAAAATTGTTTATCTGACTTATTTTAAAGTCTGATGTAACTGTTTCTTATTCCTCATAAAAGATTAAACACAAGTTTTTTTATTAATTTTTTTTTAGATTTTGTTTTTGTATTCATTTTTGAGGTCTACCGAACCATAAAAATAAACTAATAATATTTTTGCTAAAAATGGGCAGATTCTGCACATTGTAGCTTAGGAATAGAATCCTGCGCTTCATTTTCACTTGGCAAATCATTTGCATCACATTTGTTTTGCAGCGCAAATGTCCATTAGTTGTGTTGGAAAAATAAGAAATATTTAGCTTACATCTTTAGGATCATATTCCGCAGCTCATACCAACCATAAAAACATTTTTTTGCTCACGCTGACCTGGATGATTTTCCATGATCGGATAGCAAGGGATGACAGTTTTGTAGAACTTCTCCTTGTAATATCAAATATGAATTTTGTTGAAATAGGACAATGGCTGTTTGATTGGTTAAAATTTGTGTCATTTGTTTTTGCCTTATGAGCACGATAAAATCAGAGTACCTTTTATTAGGATACCTTATATTTGGGGTTTTTAAAATTGTTTTTTTTTCTTCAAAATATATAAGAATATCCTTAAGTTATATAACTCTATATAATTCTTCTATAAAATCACATCAGGAGAAACTGGTCACTGCTCATTTTGTCATAGTCACCCCCCCCCCCAGAAAAAAAAAAAAAAAAAAAGATTTTGAGCACAGTTCAGCACAGGAGGAGGAACACGGGAAAGCAGATTATCTTTCTCTCCATTGTATTGACTTCAAAATGTGATATTACACCTTTTAAAAATATATATCATATATATTTCAGTAAAAACAGATACAAGATGCTGTAAGATCATAACTGTTATTGTCAGACCTTTGCTGTGCTGCGTTTTGTATTCATAATGTTAATATTTTGGTTTTATTTAAATTTGTAAGTAAACAATGCTTATTCAATCTAACTTATAATTACAGGGTGCAATTTCAGTGGGTTAGTAAGCCCTTTCATGTGATTCAAGTAATGGTATGATGGTTTATCTGAACTGGGAAATGAAGAATCTAATTAGTTCGGGAGTACAAAGGTTTTGCATAATGTGGTTAAAGTCCCACGGAAAGTTAAGAAACTTAGGGATCGTGAAGAAAGGAGTTAGACGGGAACAATATATTCTTATGAAACCTGTAAGAAAGTACTATGATAATGCAGAATATCATCGGTGTCTGTTAATCCAAAAAACAATTACGGATCTTGCTGAACAGCCATACTGGCCGAGCCAGAGGAAGCTGTTGTTCGCTTCCTCTCCCTCTGCATGCTGTACTGTCCATGTCAGGCAGCTGTTATCTTTCTTTTGTTCCATCTTTCATGTTTGAAGCTAAACCTGTAAACATCAGACAGGCTGCCTACCGCTCTAATCGGCCCAAGACAGAATGAAACCGGGCGATTGCAACCGGGCAAAAAATAAGACCGATATCCGCGGGCCAGCAATCCGTCTCTGGCTGTAAATATATTCCTGCAAGTGCTGAATTCCTTGCTGCGTTAATCACTTTGACAAGCTTGGGCCAGGGGGTAGCTGATGAGTCAAAAACTGCACTTGGCTGCCACAAGGCCGAGGGGCGTTAGGCTACGCAAAGGGCTTGAGCTCTGGAATTTTCCGTAGTTTAGCGGGATGCTGCTCTGCTGCCACAAACACTTCCTATATCAAGTACCTAGATCTACAAGGGCGGTTCTCAAATGGCAAACTGGACAGAGCTGAAAAGTAACAGCGTCCAGGAACGGCGTATCTATGCACCTGTTACCAGACTTTCAGGGGAACAAAAGCGTACTGCTAAGTGCTTTACTGCAATACGCTCCTTATGTTCTCTTAAGCATAGTAGATACTGGCTGAAGTGGATTTGCATCTAACCTAATAAAGATGAGTTACACTGTAACATCCTCCGCATAGTTTTCCTCGTACTTATAGAGCCAGAGTTGGGATATTCAGTAGCTGCAAGGTCTTTGCTCTTATGGAAGCTGTTTTTGCTGCCCCTCCCCAGACACACTAACATGCAACCAAACCCTCCCCCAAACTTATCTCGCTGATTTTTCCTCCAGTCGACACATCAATGGCATCTCATTTAAAATAATAATAATAATAATAATAATAATAAAGTTCAGCTTTTTATATATACCTATTTTAGTTGCATGTTATTTATCTATTTAGTTACAAAATGTGAACAGGCTGTTTTGGACAAACAGAAATATGAAAAGAACTTAAGGTAATTTTCTTCTGTTTACTGAAAAGGGAAGAAACGAATGCACTGGTAATACAATTGAACAAACAAAGAACTGAATTTTGTAAATCCTTGTAATTGAAGAAAACTGTATCTCCGTTTGAAATCAGTCCATAAACAATGTGTATACACTTGAGAACTTGCTTGACTTTGGATCCAATAAGCATGTTTATAATGGAATAATGGTTCAATGACGATCACGGAAATAGGACTTCCTTATCACGACGGAATTCATGCAGGTATTTAGTTTGAATGCCTATATGAAGCTGTATTGCACAGTATTTCTCTGCAAACCGTTACACTCTCACATAAGAATGACAGAGGGGCCTGGTCAACATATTTGTGACGCACCATCCTCAACTCCCAGAAGTGCACCCAGTCCTGGTGGAGGGAACGTGACCCCGTGAAACACACTGAAGCGACTGGCCGCCTTAGAGGAAAACTCTCCCAGGAAAACAAAGAAAAAAAGCTGGGTCAAGTTTCCCGAAGCTCTCTTAACGCTACGTCGTTCGTAAATTTACTTTTAACCTAGAACTTACATCAACGTAGTGTTAAGAAGGCTTTGGGAGACTCACCCCTGGTAAACAAACAAGCAAACTGCATGTACATCACTAAGAAAAAAGCCTGTGAGGTTCCAAACCAACCTTAGCTTTGTCTTCATGGATTGTTCCGCTCTGTGGCAAGTCCAGCTAACATGCTCTCCTGCAATGACTGAGCAAACGAGTCCATTTCCACACCCTTTTGTTGCTCTGGCATGTCACCTATAAATATAGCATCTTCAATATGAAGATGGGAATATACACAAAAAATTTGCTACTAATGGAGAGTTTTTTGGTTTCTGTTCTTGCCTTGCAAACCATCAGAATCAGGGAAGCGTGCTTGCTCCTTTTTCTTTCTTCGAATTGCATTTAGTGTGATCCATATGTGGTCTCTGTCTGATGGATTGGGAAACCTGGGGGGGACGTGGGTGGGGGTTATCAGTGGAAGCCGTACAGATCAGGGAATCGGAGACGTTGCTGCCAACTGCACAGATCACACAAATCACACGCATGCAAACGGCACCCCCAGCCAGACCCCGGGAGGCACGCGTGGGATGTGAGTTCCAAAAAAATTTAGAAAAGAATCATAATAAATGTCCATCAGGTGGAAATGCAGTACTAACATAAAAAACAGGAAGTGTGGGGAAATGTCTGAGGCACTGCAAGCCAGTTTTCTGATTGGCAGAGACGGTCAGGCAGCTGGGGTTTCCCATTGGTTCTCTCCAGGACAGTCCCTCCCCCTTATTTCTCAGACTTGGACTGGAAGTGTTTGGTTCATCTGTAGCCTCATGTCCTGAATGCTGCCCAAAATTTTCTTTTGGTGGCCTGCCAATGTTACTCCTATCCGCAGGAGGTCCCTAAAGAGAGAGAGAGAGAGAGAGAGAGAGAGGAGATGGATGTCAGAGAAATCCCTGCAACGCTCAAGCCCATCAGCAAAAACCGAGTTTTCTGATGAAGACAGAGTTCAGTTGGGGAACAGAAGTGTACGCATATAAACACAGCCACATTTTACTCCTCAGAGTTACCTCGGACAGAATTCATATGAAGAGGTTTCTGGGAAATGCTGAAATATCTTGCAATTTGTCAAGAATGTATCTTGTGCTTATGTGTTGGTATAGTGCTGGAGCACTTAAAAAAAAATAAGAAAAAAAAACACACACACACACACAGGAGTGACATTTGCACATAGTTCTGTTTGTTTTTCCCAGCAGATAACAGGTGAGCAAATGAACAGTGGCGTCTGGGAGAGTGATTAAGCCTGTGAGGTCCTCAGACAGTGGGCCTGCCTCTCCCGGCACAGGCTACCACTGGGATTTCACATGGATCTCTCTCATATTTCCCCTATTCTGCTTTGTCACCCAGTACTGGGGGATGAGATAATAAATGAAGAACATTAGCAGAATTACCAGGCATTTAGAACCACAGAAACCAGCTCACACGCTGCACCTGTTAGCCTGTGAAATTGAAATAAATTGCTCTACTCCATCTCCAATCCTCGAACCAATAAGGCTGATGTATTTATTACCATTACATCCAATTCATTATTTGATCCTAAATGAACTCCTTATGTTCCTTTTTTGCATTTCCAATTCATAACAAGAATGATTTTTTTGTTTCCAAGATTATTTTGTTCATACCTCTTTTCATTTCCTTTGTTTTTGTTTATATCAATTGTATACGAGGGTGTTTTCAGTTGTTAATAAAAGTGCCTTGTCAAAAATCACAAGGATAAGATGATCTGTTAGTGATCTGGTAAGAAGCAGTTTAATCTTTAGCATACAGGCACCATTTTCTCCAGAGAAAGCACCAGTATGGATACACTTTAAATTAGTAAATGTGCAAACATTCTTCAGATTTAGTCACATTTCTCAAGAGGGAATGTTTTAATGAGGATTTTCTGCTAAACCAGTTGTAAAAAACCAGCTTGTACAACATATTACTGATTCCATTCTACGCAAAATTTCTTCACAAGGGAACAGCAACAGGGGGCCACTTGCTACTTGAAATTCTAACCTTCAGAGAAAAAGTCCCGCTTCCCGCTTACTACGCTACCTACTTCCTCCTTAGCATGAATATCAGAACCTCAAAAACATTCCATATTCCACCTCTCAACCAGACAACAGGCTTTCAAGCCAATTACAAACCTACTTCCATATTATACGATTTTTATCTATCTTTGTTTCTCCTGAGTATGCAGCAGTGCTGCCCAAAACATCACCCGCCAGTTGCACTCACTCTGCAGTAATTTGTGCCACTAAATCAAAGGAGGTGAAGCCGGCGTTAATGAAGTTGTCACGGTAACGGCTCATCTTGATGGCGTCCAGCCAATCGCCCACAGTGGTGAAGGTTGTAAAGTCTGGGATGCAATGGTCAAGCAAGGGCTGGGAGACCCTATGGTGGGAGAAAGAGACAGAGAGAGAAAGATAGATGGAGAATGAGAGAAGGTATTAGAACAAAGTTGTCCCCACCATAGAACCTTAACCCCCCACGCCTTGTTCGTTCTGCCAATCTGTAGAATCACTGATTACATACGTACACTTCCACTAGGGGCATTGGACTGGACAGACAAACAGATGGCTTTTCACTTACAGGGAAGCCAGTGCATTAGAATAAGTATTCAATCCAATTTCATCTACTGAAGAAAGGGAACTTAAATAGACCTAAGTAATTATCCACATCATTATACAGCTTAATGAAAAGAAGAAGGAAAAAACAGCATGAAAAATAGTAAATAATGGGCCTGCAGAGAGAGGGTAAGTGGGAGGGAAGGAGTGAGAGAGAAAGGGCACTACTGTACTTCCTCTCTGCTCTGTT
Source organism: Brienomyrus brachyistius (assembly GCF_023856365.1). NCBI lineage: Eukaryota > Metazoa > Chordata > Actinopteri > Osteoglossiformes > Mormyridae > Brienomyrus > Brienomyrus brachyistius. The sequence continues at coordinate 8,201,510 of NC_064547.1, read as the reverse complement.
GGTCCTGGTTGCCTTTTGATGGCATTATATTAAAAATTAGGCTTAAAAAAGGTTAATAATACTATACAGAAGCTCTATTGTAGAGCGGGGTATAGAACGATGGGGGGTTTTATGTTCTTTTTTTTAAATTTTTTTAATAACCCTGCTTTTTTGAAGATATGGCACTCAGGTACAAGGCTGTCAGAAAAGGACCCTTAATGAATCATTGTCACGGTTGCCTTAAGTTATGCTTTGAAGAACTGGTTCTCTGCTGAAAGGACAGCTTGCAGTCGCCCATGGACAGGCGCCGATTAGCACAGAGTCTGTCGTGAGTTTTGACCCTACCAGCAAACACCGCCGATGTCACATTTCCCATAGGGCTGGAAGATAAGAGCAAATATACCTCTAGGTCTCATAAAACGTAAATGTGGCCGGTTACATGCATTAACTGTGTTGCTATAGTGATAAGTTCACACCTGTTCCCATACCACTCTGCCCTCATGATATAAAGGGACCCTTGTCCACACATACGGCAGTTAATCGCTCATTGCTTCGGAGTAGGTACACTCACTGCTTAAGTCTCACTAGTTAATTAAAAGTGCTCACATCTGTTTTCCCCCTCTTAATACAGCTTATTAACCTTTACTCAGTGATGCAAAGGAAATCCTAAATATCCCCTTTTGTCCGAAATATTTCCCTGTCACAATCGACTAACTCATCCCCGAGACGATAAAGGTTCTTTATGCCATGTTGCTTTGGGGTCATAATGATGTTAAGTTCGCACTAAATTTAGATCAGAGACTGATGATGATGAATTTAATTTTGGCTCCTTTACCGCTCAACAGTATAGATTATACGACCCTGTGACCCTAACTTGGAGAACCGGTTAGAAGATGGATGGATGGATGGATGGATAAAAAGGTCATACATAAGATGTATTTCTCCACTGATGAAGGACCTCTCACTATCATGGACTCCTCAGTGTAGATACACTGAACATCTGCAAAGCTTTTGATGATAAGTTACCCTACACCTATTTTAGACAACGCTAAGTACAAGCGAGGACGTTGCTACATATATGAATGGGAAATGATACACTTGGATGTATTTATTCATTTTGACCATCAAAGAGTACAGAATTTTTACTTAACATCTGTTACCATTTATGTGCAAATAACAGCCCACCTGTGCAGCTACTGTACATGGTATGAAACAAATCCATAGGGAGACAGGAATACATTTTATAAAATCAAGTGACAGCTAGTTGAAGTATAGTTTGCTTATTAAAAGGCTTCTAAGAAATAGGTGTCAACATCTGCCTTCAGCTATAATGTGATACAGAGATACAGTAATCTCTCAGGATTGCGTTATATCGTGTTGCCTATGTCTGTGCTGTACCCATGTGTTGCTTGTGATTCGCTGTGATTCACGAAACGCTTATTGTGCTGGACGTGTTCGGTCCTGTCTCGCTCACCCTGCCTGCGTGCTGTTGACCACCTTCAGGCTGGCCGCGTTGCGGATGAGCTTGTCCAGTGTGTTCACAATCTGCGAGAATTTGGGCCTGAGATTCCTCTCTTTCACCCAGCAGTCCAACATCAGCTGATGGAGCGCGGTCGGGCAGTCCATAGGCGGCGGCAGTCGATAATCCTGCTCCACGGCATTGATCACCTGGGGGAGACAGGACAAAGTCGACGATTGAGATTCATGAGGGGATGAAAGAAATTACTGCAAAACTGCAGGTGAACACATGTCTCACTCACATCCTGATTGCTCATGTCCCAGTACGGACGTTCACCATATGACATCACTTCCCACATCACGATTCCGTAACTCCACACGTCACTGGCTGAGGTGAACTTCCTGTAAGAAATGGCCTCGGGTGCCGTCCAGCGAATTGGAATCTTTCCCCCCTGCACACGCAAACATACTGTCAGAAGCAGAGCTACATACAAGCAGTGGTAATGCTATTCAAAAGTACGCATAAATTGTGCTTAGGTACAAGGGAAAAAGGAAACTGACCAGTGAGCTTGTGTAGGTGGGGTCTGTGGTGTTGTCCTCCAAAAACCGGGACAGGCCAAAGTCAGACACCTTGCACACTAAGTTGCTGTTGACCAGAATATTGCGGGCAGCAAGGTCTCGATGGACATAGTTCATGTCAGACAGGTACTTCATCCCAGCTGCAATGCCCCTCAGCATCCCCACCAGCTGGATCACGGTGAACTGCCCATCGTTCATCTAAGAAGGAAACCCGAAGCTCATAAAACACACTCATCCAATCCAGAGATCTCTGTCCTTTACTCTCTCCTACTCCCAGTCATTACTCGCTTAATATTCCTGTGAGGCACTGATTTATTGTTGAACTCCCCTTTAAATGTCAGAGAAAGAGAGCGTGTTTGTCAGAGCCATATAGCAGTAGGGATAGGGCCTTGTTAAATAGAGTAAAATATGGGCAAACTGCTTCTATATTGTTGTATGGATTCAAAACCAGACTAGAATGCAGGTATGTTATTATCCCCATGGTGAAACAAGGTACTTTTTATATACCCCATCTTGCTCTCCTCAGCCAGACAGCGTTCATAGACTGTGGTTTATGTTGATGAGAAGTTGCAGTGGCAGTAATATTTAGAGCTGATTCTTGAAAACTGTGATTGGCTTATGACAAAAATATCTGTTCAGAGCTTTCTTGAGACATGAGATGAAGAAGGGGGTTTGTGACTGCAGGCTGTAGGTCGTCTTACTCTGAGAAATGAGTCCAGCGCACCGTTCTCCATAAACTCTGTGACAATCATGACCGGCCGGCTCTTGGTGACCACTCCCTCCAGGCGGATGATGTTGGGATGATCGAACTGGCCCATGATGCTGGCCTCGCTCAGGAAGTCCCGCCTCTGCCGCTCCGTGTAGCCCGCCTTCAGCGTCTTGATGGCCACGATAATTTCCCGACGGCCAGGCTGCTTGAGTCGGCCACGGCAGACTTCTCCAAACTCTCCTGAGAGAGAAGAACGTGGCAAAAAAAAAGAGAAAGGGGAAAGTGGAGGGGAAAGAGTGGAGGAGAGTGAGGGAAAAAATTAAAGGGAAAGTCACTGGTTAGAACTAAGGAGCAAGGGGCTGTGAGGTCAGCTAGAGCCAGCTGGCGGGCAGGATGCAGGGGTGGGCTGGGCTATAGTGCAAATAAAACATGGAAGACGTAGCTGAGGGCGTGAAGTTAAAGCGGGGGAGAAGGAGGGATGAAGGGGTGGATGTTGTTAGGCATCGGAGGGGAAGATGGAGGGAGAGGTATTACGGGGCGGGGACAGGAGCTTGGCAGTTCTACGGGGATTCGGTCTGGAGCCTACGTGGATGCATATGTGCAGGTAAGGAGGCAGAAAATAGGCAGGAAGAGAGGAGGAGAGGGTGGATTTGTCACTAAAGGTACGCCTAGGAGTCTAAAGGTACTAGGGGCAGCAGTTGATGTTAGATGAGCAAGGGGGCAAGTTGCATTTGCCTTCCATTCCTTCTCAAATCTTCACGGACAGCGGTGGCTGGTGCTGGGATACCGCAATCCTGCAGCTTCTAACAACCACTACCATATTACCAGGATGTAGATTAATACAGACCGCAGTCTGCTCCACAAAAGGGGATGGATGTAAGCTTAAGTGCAAATGAAATATCCAATTAGGTCAACTAGACATAATGTTAACCTTGGAGATACAGTGGTACATTCTGTTCTGAAGGTAAGTCAGTGTTTCCCAATCTGGTCCTCGAGGGCCCACAGATAGTCCATGTTTTTGCCCCCCTCCCAGGGAGATTGCAAAAATGTGAACTGTCTGGCAGGGAGCTAGGAGGGAGCAAAACATGGACCGACAGGGGGTCCCCAAGGAAACACCGGTATAAGTAACATGAGACAGGTGCTGAACTGGAATTCTGAAGATGCCGACAACTCCCAGAGTCATAACAGTGAGAGGGTGGCTAAAGGTCTATGAAATGATGGAGTGACCTTCTAATGTTATGGCCTGAAAGTGTCTAGTTGTCCTCACACTAACGCTGAGGACCTCGCATGGGTTACCTGCCCCGATGACCTCCTCGATCTTCACACAGGAGATGTCAATTTCTTTGGCAAACTCGCGGACAGCTTCATTTGGATCCTCATAGGTAAATGGGTCAATGTAAACCTTCATTCCAGGAGTAACTGTGCAGAACGCAAAGCAATACATTGAACCCTGATCATTGAGAGAAATATATCAAGCAGGCTTTGTCCTACATGCTTATCTAGTTACTAACCAAGTTAACCCAATTACGTATCCTCATGACAAAGCGAAACATCAGAATATGGATCAAGACATTTAAACGTGCGTAATGAAGATGAGGATAACTTACTATACTGCTGTAATTTCTCTGTATACTCAGACTCCGAGCCATTGCGTTGCTTCCTGCAGTAAGAACACACAGATTCAATCACATGATCATTATTCTTAAATTTCCATGACAGCTATTGTATTTAGTATTTAGTATATTAGCTATTTAGTATTGAAAAATACATTTTTCAATACTAAAAATGCTTTCTGTCTTAAACACCCTAACTACTGAGATTGAGAAGGTCACGAAGCAAATGATGTCATAAAACCGGTGTTTGACAGTAACTTAAAATAAGTGACTGAAAGGGTTTCCATAAGTAAGACCTCAAACAATGAACGTGACAATGAATCTTAACTGTTCTGTTTAACCCACTCCACTGTACACTCTCAAATGCTGCAGTTTATTTTATTTTCCCCCCATTTAATATTTCTTTCTTCAGTACCGGTCTATTAATGGAAGGGAGGGGCGGGGGAGTAAGGGCTGCTGAAATTAGATGTTAATGCGGTTCTTTTGTTGTCTAACCAGTAACCGGGGCAATAATACCCGCTGGTAATTTACATCTCATTTACAATTCAAATGCAGTTCCAGAATATGCCAAGGCCTCTGTTTCACAAACACACTACGAAACAGAAACACAGTGGAATGATGAAAGAAAATTAAAGTGTGGGAGAAGGTTACTTAATCTGAAGCAAAGAAGCAATCATTTCCAGTAGGGTGCTTGATGTGCACTGCATCGGCAAAAGCCAGGTGGCTGCCAAAGGGAGACCCCGTGGACAGCGTTCCCAAGCACAGTGCCGAGCGCGAGTGAGAAGCCCATCGGGCTATAACGAGTTCAAAATGCTTATTTAAATCCTTAAGATCTTCCTAGGAACAAGTCACCTTCAACTTGCTGTTACTGGTGTTACTACAGCTTTGTTGAAGAACAGTCACGCTACCTCAACAACAATTATATTCGTTTACAATTTTGGTTATGGTTTTTTTCCAGAAGGCTATTCATAGAAATTACCCATGTAGATCTGAGGGTTTTCAGAGGAATCGCCTTAAGGGGACAATAGCAATTTCCCTTCTGGGTCATCTAGATGTCTGCCATTTCAGCCACAAGATTCCGGCTTCACTTTGTTGCACATAAACTATGTGATACTCTCACGTACACATGACGTAATGGTTTTCCTGACGGCCACTGACGAACGGACAGTTTCAAACTGACATGAAACTTGCAGAGACTGTGTCAAATGAGACTGTATGAAACTGCTACGGATGCTGCATGAGAGAGAGCAACGTGCAGCTCTGCTCAAATTTAAACCTTAGCAATGGTCCAGATATACTGTAGCTGATTCAAAGCCATGTATAATATACAATTAATGAGAGCAGGACTGTTAAGGGAGTTCATCTGGCATGTGTTAAAAACATCAAGATGTGAAATTTTAAAAATTGATTTCAGATATATACAGAAGGCATTTTAATATGGTGCCCTGTACTTCAGGCTTGCCCTGGAGAAACTAATCAGAGCAATCTCAGTGCCTAAAAAGGGACAAAAACTCAAAGGTGTATTTAAGTGTATTTGGAATTAATAAAAATGCATGCATGTTCGATTTGAGGAAAAGATTTTAATATGAAACCGGTAATTTGGATGGGGAAAAAAAAAACTTCTGAATTAATGAATGTCCCTTAGATGCAGGGTCTTCGGAGGTCCTCACCTCAAGCAAACAATGGCGATGACAACAACGGCAATGATGAAGACCAGACCGGCGGTGGCAGAGCCCACGATGAGGGGCAGCTGTTCTTGCAGGGACTTTTCCGGGTCCCCTGAGGTTACAGAAGGGATGAAAGGGGTCATTGACTGCAAAGAGAACTAACAAAAACCATGCATCTGTGGCAGCCAGTTCCACTGATCTTTAAGATGGAAAGCCCCAATATGCACATTCTGTTGTATAATATCTTGCTATTTGTTTGCTGTGGATCTCTTTGAAGGCTCATAATACTTAATCATACATTCTGAGCTGCTCCAGGTTTTAGGGGTCTTTGGCAAAGGTTCTCTCCCCACTGAATTCCATCATGGAGGTGCTTATAGGCGATCTCGTACGCATACAGCGATAACATACCGTGATGCAAAATTTAAAATTGCGCAAGTTGTACATTGTTAACGTAATCTCCTATCTATGACCTGGATAGCTCCCTCGACACATTTGGAACCTGTTATTAGCTGAAAAAAACAAGAACTATAAAGACTGCATACATAGAATATTGTTATTTTAAGTATAATGCCGTTTCCAGAAACAGGGAGGGCGTTGATGGGGAACTCACTCTGCAAGTTGGTGCTGAAATCCGCCGGGCTGCTGTAGCGGCCATAACCGGCAACGGTTCGTGCTCGGACCTGCACGATGTACGGCGTTCCTGCTTTCAGGCCCTCTATCCTGGCAGAGCTGCGCTGCGCAGTCATCGTGTGCGCAATGGCCTCTCCCTGGTCCTGGAGCAAGAGAGACAACAGTCATACACCCCTTCCCCTGCTACGATACTCGACGAGAATTTCTCCGCAGTTAATTTGCAACTTTAGCGCTATTCAAATGCAGATATGGCAATCATTTCTCCTCTAAAATGTAAATCTCCTGTCAGTTTTCTCCCAGTGTTTTGGATTTATTCTTCAAAGGTTGAGAGAGGGAGAGCAAAGAGACAAAACCTTTAACAAAACCTGTCAAAAAATATTCTCTGAAAAGAACAAAATGAATCCATAAAAGACAAAAACTGATACAATAAAATTATCAGCATTGTTTTGTATTGTCGCTCACCTTCTCGCGGTACTTGATCTCATAATCCAAGATAATCCCATTGGGTTTTTCTGGAGGCAACCAGGATAAACTCATGGTGCTGGCTGTAGCCCCCATCAGGTGAACAGTAGGTACTGCAGATGGTGCTGTCATAACAGATAATACACAAACAAACAAACAAACAAATAATGAATGAATGAATGAATGTATAAATAGATAAGCAGATAAGCCTTCAGCATTACCACGTTACACAAGTGTTCCAGTTACCATTCCATATTTGGATTCCTATTCATCAGAAAATATAAGAATCTCATCAGAAGATAACGGGCAAATTTAATTATAGACTGAATTTTTTACTACTTCTCTTTTTCTTCGTAGAAAGTGATTCTCACACACATCCTGTCATGTATTCCCCTTCACTGCCATTCTTATCTGAGAAATACTTAAATCGGTTCTCCCACAAAAGTAAAGATGTTTTCCTATATCCGTTTTATGTTCTGCCGTGTAGAAGTTCTCCCTCTGTTTTTCAGGTCTGTGCCATCTTCTCCCTCCAGCGCCATGTTTTTTTTAAAGGATCCTTAATTCCTACGCATGTGTCTTTGATCCTTTTCTTGTAGCTCTTTATTCTTATGATCCACACCCCCCCCCCCTTCCCTACTCAAACTAAAATTCCCATTTAAAACTGCACCACCTCAATTCTCTTCTCCTCCGTGTTGTCTCCCTAAAGACAATGCATTCTGGGCCGATCTCCTAGTAATCCCAGCCCAAGGATTAAGGGGCCTGTTTCATCTTAGGTACCGTGTAGCCATGGTGGCCCAACTCTGCAGAGCCTTTATTTGTTTTTGTTCTTAAAAGGTGAATGAATATTCTAGGACACCCTGGGAGAATCTTCAGAATAATCTTATTGCAGTGCAAGCACTGCACCCCTCTGACCCAGTGTTTAGATGGAGTTTGGGCCGCCCCTGACCTCACGACTAACCCTCTTTATTGGGCCTGCAGAGCAAACAGGACGCTTTGTCTGAAATTTAGCAGTGGAGATGGGTGATCCGAAGAGTGTCTGAGCCAGTGGTGGAGGAAAAGCAGGCCTAATGCGTAGTCGCATGTCCTACGGACATATCAGATATCTGGTGTAATGTAAAGAAGAGGTGAAACTGTAATCCCTGGTTGCTGAGATGGAAGCAGAAGCCCATACAGGGAGGCCAGATGGGCCGAGTGCTGTGCACTAACTCCAGCATATTATGTGTTTCTGCTATACTGTGAGGGTATCAATTTAAAGCCTACCGTAGGCCATTCATTTTATCATGGGGCAAACAAAAGGCAAGAGAGGCCCTGACATGCAAGGACTCTGGGCGTGTTGATGCGTATCGGATTACCGGAATACCCACCGGCCTGGTTGGTGGTGATGTTGACGGCGGAAAAGTGCGGGGGGTACGGGCTCTTGTTCGACACGCCGTTGACGGCCTGGATCTCGAAGCAGTACTGCGTGTGGGCTTGCAGGTTGCGGACGGCCACGCGCCGCTGTGTCAGGCCCAGGTGGCGCGGGGAGATGTCCACGTTGTCGTCGCATCGTGTGCACGCACCATGCTCGGGCAGACATTTCTTGCAGATGATGTTGTAGAGCAGGTCGTCGCGGCTGCCTGAATCTCGAGGCTCGCTCCATTCCAGCAGCAAAGATGTTTCGTTTACGCTGGAGATGACGCTGCGTGGGGCCGAGGGCACAGCTACCAGCGGCAGATGACAGCAGTTAGGGTATTTAACGCAACAACAGGCTTCCTTCGTTAACACATTAATTAGTTTGCCCCTGCTACCTTCCCACAGATCGAAACACCACAATTACTAAACCTCATACTGTGCGCTGATTATATGAGACAGATTTAATATTATATGCTACATAGAGTACTATGCAAAAGTCTCAGGCAGTCAGAGGGAATGTTTGAAGCACAGAACAGCTTACAACGAAAAACACAACTTAACGTTAGAAAGTATGACTATCACGAGTAACAAAACTAACGAGAATTTCTTCTTTTCTCCAAAAAGTCGCTGACAACTTGTGGGATGTCTAGATGAACGCCGCTTCAGTTCCCAAACCTCTCCTCAGGGGCACCTCGGCCGTTCCATAGGCTTGTTAAATTTCACCACCCACTCACTTAATTAATTGAATTAGTTTTTAAAAGGTCAGTGAGGTATTGATTAGCCATCCGAGGTGTGCCAGTGGTCGGCTCAAAAAACACACCGGTGGATTGGAGGCTTGAGGCAAATTCTGGCGCGACTTTAGCAGAGGTTTTGAAACGGCTGAGGTGACAGACTTTGACAGACATAATATTATAGTTTTCCACCAACATTAAGACCATTTGAACATTTTTTTCGACTGCCTAAAACTTCGGCACAGTTCTGTATTTAGCATAACAGCTTTTACTCTGTTCTTATCACAGGTTATACGTCAGCTACGGCGTTTATACTGGGAGGCCAGTAGCTGTAAGATTGGATCTGTTTTTACCCTAAATTATGGGAGGAAAGTTGCTGGAAGGGTGATGGCAGAAATAAAGGAATTCTTTATCCAATTACCAAGACTGTATCTCCTGGAGCTCCGTGAAAGATTCACACAAAGTACAAAGAAACCTAAAGCGCTGAAGACATTATTTTCCTTTTTTTGATGTAGTTACATCGAACCAATAAAGTCTTCAGTTTTACTGCAGAGACAAAATGATGGCTGAAAATGATGCTGATCACGTTCTGTGTGTGTTCACCGCAAAAAAAATGGTCTTTCAAATTGAAGATAAACTGTTTCTGTCTTGAAAATATCTAATAACATTCAACCAATGGATGCGTTCCTGAAGTGCGAGAGCCTCCAAGAGTTCAGGAGACCAATGGCCTTTCCGTATGCTAATCAGCTGAGGGGGGTGAATGCTGCTTCCACTGATGGGGAGCCGATCACACGGATATAACGTGGTGCTTACTGGTGCAGGCAGAGTCGGGGGAGTCGTTGTCGGCACGGTAGTAACCACTGCGGCAGGAACAGATGTTGGAGGCCCCTGAGCTGGTGCGACTGTTGGGGGGACAGGGAGAGCAGAAGTCCTCTCCTTGTCTCGACTTGAAGGTTCCAGGACTGCAAGCTAAACAGAAGAAGAAAAGATATTTTCCATTATAAACCAAGGATGCTAGTTTTAACGAATCCCCTTGCTCTTCATTTGTTTTACCCTTTGTGTTTGGGTGTTTTTAATGAGTTTGTCTTTCAGGGTAAACAAAAAGACCAGGCAAACATAAAAGAAAATGATGCAAAATTGCATGCAGACCCTCGCATACTCCCAATAAATGCAGGAGCGCTGTAATACACATGCCAAATGCCACCAGGATGCCCCAGCCGCACCAAACTGCTGTCACGCCAGGAAAATCACACTTTCCCTGAATGCATTAGAACACCAAAAAGACGATCCACTTCAGTCGCTTCAAAAGCCAATCCTTCTCCGAGGAGTTATACAAAGGAAATCATCATTTATATTGCAGTCGCTAGAACAGCTTGGAATTTTCAATAAACTTGCAGTACAAAAACATGACACAACTTCCTGGAAATGAGCAGCAAACTTTTCCATCACTTTTCCAAGTCCAGAGCCTTACTTGCTAAATTTAACAACCGATAAGAGTGCATGTCAAACCAACTCCATATATGTTTTATATACATGAGACCTGCAGGAGGCCACAAGTTGTCTATTAAAAGTTGAGTGTAAATTGAGGGAGCACACGGTATTGCTGTAAACAAGGCAAGGCATTTTCTGAAGGAGAGAAAGTGCTGATCATTCCGTTTTAAGAAGGGGAAAGTCAGCCGTTTCCTTTCATCCTTGCTCTCCTTCAACATCCACTCCTGATAGAGTGAGAGAGAAAAAGAGACGGATAAAGGACTGAAAATGCAAATCCTGCAGGCTCTTTTTCGCAGATCTCTCTCTCCCTCTAGCCTCTTGTATAGTGCGTCAGACTTAAGGAGCAGATTAGAATTTTTGCTGAACCTGGAGGTGAGGGACATATTGTGGCGATGGTGCTTTGGCGCAGGGAATCGGGAGCAGGGAAAAAGGCCTCATTGATTAATATTCATGTGGATGTCTTCACACTGTGCTGACAGGGTATTAATGAGTTTGACGGCCTTCGGATTGAGTCAGAAAAGCGCGACGATGGAGATTTCCCCCCCCCTCCCCCGCCTTCGTTTCCGGGACGGCCTGACTCGAGCGCTTTTTATCAGAGGGACCGTAACCTTGGCCTGCCGTGAGCAAACAAATAGGTCTGATCTATAAAATGAAAAAATGGGGGGGGGGGGGGTGTCCTCCTTTGCACCTCCACTATAGCAGGACAGGCATTCAAATTCAGGCAAACTGCCGCAAGAGGACTCAGTGTGTTTCCTTCTGTACCTCCTGCATGCTTTGTGTGCCCTTCATCCGCGTTTTCCATCCTATGTAAAACGGCCCAGCCCAGGGAGAGAGTAATCACACTCCTTTCCCTTTGCAACTTTCCGTTTTACCATCTCAGGCTTGCCCTCCCCAAGGCCTTGCGCCCGCCACACAAATGACATTTGCCCTCCTTCTCATCCCCATCATCCTTATTATGTATCATGTCTTGAAAGTTTTGTTTTCCTTTTTTTTATTTTCTTTACATCATCCAATGTCAGCCTGGTTCTTCAGACACAGATGAGAGCACAGATGGTGGGCCAACCAATGGCAGACTCTGCATTGAAATGGTAGACTGGTGAAGCTACCATGCCATAGAATATAAGCATACTTCAGACAACAGAATGACAAAAAAACCTATAAAACACTATATATGATCAGTTGCTATGCTGATTGTAATAAACAACAATGATTCTTACATCAGCAATTCTTTTTGAACTGAACTGAAGTTTATAGTGTGGTAATAATTTACAGTAGCATCTTAGCATAAATATACTATGTCAGCTATTATATCTATTTTGACAGACTGACATTGCATACTGGATGTACCCCAGTTCTGTGCGCTGTGTGCTATAGGCATAAGACCCCCCCGACCCAGACTAGATTAAGCGACTGGAAGATGGATAGATGGGAGGATGAATGATTTTTTTCTATATGTTTGTCTACCTGAAAATATGACGAATAATAAATTGGCTAGTTATTCTAATGGATGATGTGTTAACACTTTATGCAAATCCTCGTATGCAAGCTGATCTGACAATGAAATATATATATATATATATATATATATATATATATATATACACTACTTAAACACCAGTTAAGGCGTTTATATATATATATATATATATATATATATATATATATATATATATATATATATATATAAACACATTCTTCATGTTGCAGTGTATTGCAGACTGAATAGATTGTAGTAAAGATTGGTAAATAGCTCACCTTGGCATTGAGTGTCCTTTATGGCAGGCTCAAACCCAGCTGCGCAGGTGCAAGCCCCCACCGGAACCATCCATTCTCCGTCTCCGTTGCAGTACAGCTTGAGAGGAACGGACACTTCGAGCGCGTTGGGAACACAGACTCCGGGGGCGATCACCAAAGAGGTGGCTTCTGCCCCCGTGGCCGTCTCCGGGAACACGGCGAAGTTGGCGATGGTGGTGGAGCACTTCTTGTAGAACACACGGACGGAGATGAGGGACATGCAGGCCCCCAGATCCTGGAAGGCCAGGTAGAACCCCGCCTTGGAGAGTGGTCCAAAACTGCGGACCTTGGTGTTGACACGGCCGGATTCCAACATAGAGAAGCTCTCATCGGGGGCGATGGTGTCCACCTTGACGTATGGGTTCTCCATCCAGAATGGACTGGTGGCCGTCGCTGAGTCCGAGTCCGACTCATAGTAGAAGAGGTTGAAGGTCTCCTTGCAGGAGCCTGGGATGTTGGGGATGCTGTTGCAGTCACGCACGGTGAACTTCATTTCCACGTAGACTCGCAGCACATCCTTGCGCGGGATGAAGTTGCTGCGCAGCCAGTTGTTCTGGTTCAGTTCCCGCACGTTGCACACCTGGTACGTCCTGATGGGGTTCATGGCGTCGTCATATCCACTGACCTCCTCCCACTGAGAGGAGAAAGGAAACGCAGCTAAAGTCTATGTCGTGACTGGGCTTCGAGGTAGATGGTATATAAAGCAAAACGCTTAGTAAAACCTAGTAATACCTAGTAAAACTGCATGTTGAAGCAGAACACACGGTAATACATTAAGTACAGCTAGCTGCGTTTCCTGCTAACGCAAGTGTTAGAGTCACACAATTGCTTCTTAAGTAGAGTAATTGTATAATTAGAAAGTATTATGTTCAGGACAGCACTGCAAAATGTGTTAAGTACTTATGGTAACTGCACTTAATTTACATGCCGATTTTTGAAAAATATAGCAATGGTACCGAATGCCACAGAAGACAAGCAGATGATAGCTTTACCCCAGTCTGAACAGCTGCCCAGATACCAATCACCAATTATATTTCTGTTATGGGATATCCGCTACGCTCGCACTGCAGAAGCTAGTGGGCGAAATGTATTGCTTATTCTCTCTATTGTAATTTGCGTTTAAAAGGGTTGAAAATCAAACAATTGAACAAATAAATGAACGCGAGTTAAGCAAATGAGTCAGGTGAATGGATAAGCTCTGGATATGCATTTGTCTCAGTGTTTAATTGTTGTTATTATCAATCTATTAGTCACACACGTCCATTCGGTGCAAATGCAATGCACAAAATATGCATCCAATATATGTCAAAAGCTAAGAATAAGAAATTAATTAACTTCACAAAACAGCAGTTCATACAACAACAGTATACAACTTAAACAGGTCATTCAGGCTAAGCAGACAGTATGTGAATAAAACCAATGGTATTCAGAGAGTTTATTTAAGCATTGCTTAGCGTAGCATATATATACAGACTGCAGGCAAATTGAAATTTTACTTTAATTTAATTACAGTTACTTTAGATGTGTAGTTAAAGTGATAAATGGCATGTAGGCTTAATCAGAGGTGTTGTGCAGCGTGGGTTAGATGCTCGCGGGACGGCGCTATCCCGGCGAATTACTTTCACAAAACTGTTACGCTCGTGAAGTGGAGGAGATGAAATGATTTAATTCATGCATGATGCAACACCGGGATCTGCTTGGCGAAGGAACTGTATTTAAAAACGCAACAGTATGTTCCCACATCCAGTAAGATGCCCAATTAACCAGCCAAACTGAAAATTATACTTTCAAATACTGCAGGATAATGATGGTGTAACTGCAGGTGGGGGAAGGTTTGTCCAGTGACTGGTGTCGAGGACAAACAGGTCTAAAACCCAATTAATTTCTGAGGTGTTTGTGTGTGTGTGTGTGTGTGTGTGTGTAAATATGTCAGAATAAGTCACATATATAAGTCCAAATGGACATTTCTATGCCCAAATGGCATTAAACTACTGTCTATAATTGTCATCCACACTCCTTAGAAATCCCAAGGGCTGTTGCCAGTATCAAATAAGACCTTTATTTCCCGGAAACAAATGGTTCTCCTTGCTCCTCCTCCTCCATCTGTTACCTGCTACCTCTTTTTGAAGATGGGGGGAGAAAAATAAGGCGTGCAACCGAGGCGACAAGAACAAAACCCTGGATCATGTCTGTTCATTTCAGGCTGTTCCATTTGATCGCGCTACGTCTGTTTGTCTAGGTAAGTCAGAAGTGCGGTACTTCATCACCGAGGAGAGGGAATCATTTTCTGCTGATGTCTTGACAGACACAATTCTGATGCAGGTCTTATTTAATCTTCGTTAAACACATTGTTTCTTTGGGTGCTTTGATTTTTACTGTTCATTGCTGAATAACCAGATGCACTGAAATAGCAGTACAACAAGCACAACACCTACTGACGTTATCAACAGAACTTGTATAATACAAAAATAACTGTGAAGTTAGAAAAAAAATGGGAATTAAAGGAACCGAGAAGAATGATTTTAAATTAGTGGAGTACAAACTTAAATGAAAAAGACAAAGAAACAAATGAAAATTGACACCCAATGTCTGATACACAGAGGTTAGAGTTTTGGTGATGTGTTAATTTGACAACACATATCAAGTTTTGATACCATGTGTAAAATTGGTGGGGTGGGTGGGGACACAGGTTCTAGGTGTGAATATTATCAGTCACATCCCCTGGACCTGCACTTTATTGGGGGATGGGGGGGGGGTGCAAAAAGAGGACCAGGAGGCACCCGGCCAGGTGCCAGGAGGCATGGAAAGTGTGGACTGGTAACAGCTGCAGTGGGATGGTGAGACCCCCAGCAGGCGGGTGTTGGGATGGAATGGGAAGACTGGAATGTAAGCGCAATAAAGGGGGTGGCTTTAAAGTGTGTGTGTGTGTGTGTGGGGGGGGGTGTTGTATGTATAGCCATTGTTGTAGGCAGGGGTGCTGTAAGGGGGGGGGGGAGGGTTAGGATGATTCCAAGGGCCCCTAAGTGACAGGGGCCCTAAAAATTTTGGAAAATAATTGAACTGGTGTGGACTGGGGGGCCCGATATGATGTGCTTTCATGGGGCCCAAAATCTTTAACAATGGCCCTGGTTGTAGTTACACAGAGGAGCAGAATACATGCTTGGGAAAGGGCAGAGAGAGAAGAAGAATCTGTGTTTATTAAAATATGGAGTAGCTTGTGCTTATTTTCCCAGATCGTGGACAGGAATAAGTTAAAAATCAGAACTATAATCCTCTAATTGGGCACAGGGGTATTTCTGAGAGTATTTTTAAAAGTTTATTTATTTTTTTTTTTACAAAAATCAAACCGCATTTTTAAGTTTAAGGCTGCGTTAATCTGAGTTTTGAAAACACACCACCAAACACGTATAGCTCCAAACGCACTTACTCACCCCCGTCTCAGGATGCGCTGTCCAGGCCAGTTCTGTCGTGGCCCATTTTGTGTCCATTAATGTTTCTGCAAGACAACAGGAAGAGAAGCGTTACTGCAGCTGCCGTTTCTCCACCGTCTCCTCATGCATGGTGAGCTCACTGTGAAGAGAACAGGAGACGCTGACACAGAAACCGGCGTGTTCTGATATCCCCAGAGACGGATAACCTGGCTGGTCAGAACTGATCTGTAGTGCAACGATTCCCATCCTCATGACCCAAATATTTTGAATCTACCTTTTATTGCAAAAAATGTGAGGGGAAGCCGTATTGTCAGAGGGGAATTCTCTGTTCTGTTACTAAATCTGAGCCCCTGAAATCCTTATCTGAATAACCTGGAAACAACAACGACCACTTTTGCTGGCAGACAGCTGAAAAAAAATAACAGGACATCACTGTGGGTGTTCTGGCAGGCATTGTTAACATTTTATTGAAATGCTAGTTAAGAGATTAATTAGAGGTGTCATCGCTGCCTGAAATGCAGCATGACTGTCACTGACAAACTACTGCCTCTATCCTCAGGGGTAGCAATTAGAATATAAGGAGAATGAAATGTAAATGTTATAGATAACTATATATTTGAAAAATAAGGCAAGTAATTAAAGAGCACACAAGCAAGGTTCTATGCAATCAAACAGTCCTCAGTTTACATACACATAGAAAATCACTGTACTTATGCGTATTCCTCAGTCAGAAAATATAATGATTATATATATATATATATATATATCCGTACTCCTGTACGCACCTTCTACTTAACAGGTATGTGTTATGTAACAGTTGTTATACTGACAAAGCTGGCATTACGGTTGGATCATTTCAGGATGTCAGTAAGTTTGCATGTGTTGTTGTACTGCTGTTTGGATTGACGCTGTCACTCTTGATAGCGACGTGTGATTTCTCTACTCTGCGTGCCGACACATAAAATCAATTTTTTATGCAGAAATTAAACTGACAGCGTCTGAACCCTCACATACAGCGGTGAGAGTAACACCGCGAGTGTACGCTTGTCTACATGCCCGCTCAGCTAAAAGCAGAACTTTTTAGACCGGGCCGAGTAACCCCCCGCCTCCACATTTCCACGTCGTTCTGCTTTGTTTGTGCTTTTGTAATGCTCCTGAAAACGGGCAAAGCTGTGCATTGTACGGCTGGTGTGTGCATTTAGATGAGGAGGCAGTATCGGGTGAATGAAGCCGGGCCCAGGACACAGCGTGTGATGACCCCCCCCCGTCACCCCCACCCAAAGCCCAGCCATAAACTGAGCAGAGGGGTGAGGGTCTATTCAAACCATAATACAGAACAGCAGACTGCTTATTGTGAAGAGCAGTAACCATCCTGTGTGTGTGTGTGTGTGGGGGGGGGGGGTGTATATTACACAAGTGTCCTCCGGGTCAGGTTCTGGACCCCCCTCATGACCCTGATCAGAACAAGGGGTTACACGAAATGGATGGATGGATGGATGGACCAAATGTACCCATAATGTAATAAAAACCAGATATTTTGACCTTGTGGGGACATTTTTTTGGTCCCTATGAGTGGAAACTCAATTGTGAATGCAATCAAAAAAACTAAAAGTGACAAAAGCCTTGTATTTTGTTTGGTTACTTATGGTTAAGGTTAGGGCTGGGTAGGGGTTAAGGTTGCTATTGTTGGGATTAGGTTTTTACCTATAGAAATGAATGGATAGTCCCCACAAAGATATGAATACAAACATGTGTGTGTGCTTGTGTGTGGGGGTGTGTGTGTGTGTGTGTGCTTATGGAACAGAAATAAAAACAGATAAGATTCACTCTTTGGGGTACAGGAAGCTATAGAGGAAACAGGACGCGGAAAAAGCCCCATAAACTAGAGTATGATTGTTAACAATGCACACGTAGGCACCTCATAGTATGTAAAGGACGCTCACCCACTCTGGTCACATAGGGGAAAAAGGGTCCAGTCCAATCACATATCTGAAAGCGCTTAGTTACAGAACATTTTCTGCTACCTACAAAATATGCAACAACATTACTGTTTCTCTCTGGCTTCAGAGAGAAACAGTGTTCAGCTTCATTTTACGACATGAATTACATATCTGCAGCGACTGACTGCGGTCACAGAATTCTGTGTGTAATATCTTGACTTGTGACAGCTTTCAAAATATTGATATTATTTGATTTGCTTTAATAATCAGCTGCATTTAAGGTCAAAGGAAGACGGGGAGATAAGCTTTATCGAGTCACAAATGCACAGGTCCCTGACACATGGATTAGCAAGTTTTTTTCTTTATTCTGACACATAGATTTAACGCACCTAGACACACAAACGGTCCATCATGCAAGCAAATACTGCATAATCCTATAATGATGGGGTACAATTGATAAAAGGGAGACAGGCTCACCAATTCCCAACAAAATAAGCTGGAGTAACACGCACACTCTCTCTCTCCCTCACACACACACACTCACACACCTTTTACTGTGCCCTGGGTTAAGTCCGATTTTTTTTCTCTCCTTTTGTTCAAACAACCTAACCTAAGAAGAGAGAAAAAGAGCCATTATTTGAGTGAAAGAATGCTTGCTTGTTTTAGACCCTGGCTGCGAGGGCACACAGAGCAGACAGGTGAAGGATTACAAGGGATTTTTCCAGAGCTTCTTTTGGCTTTCAGTGCCCATTTTGGTACGCTCTCCTACACTTAAACTCCAGGGTAAAGCACACCTGTAGGAACACAATACGACCCAAGCGCTCCCTAAGCATGAAGACTAGGAATATGCTGAAACGTTTTTATTTTTCGGTCCTTTAACGACAGAAAAGCTGAATTTGCTGCAGGCTGTGTATCCGAGAAGACCTTTGAGAAGACCTTTAGATGTTGATTGCTGTGCACTGTGACCCGGCCATCTCTAAACACGTCTTTGAACAGAATGTGGCTTGGTCAGTCATCAAGACATTCATGCAAACCTTCTATTCCTGGCTATTATTTTTTCTGTCTCCTCATGTATCCCCCGCTGCAGCATTGTAGAAATGCACATCCTTACAGGCAACTGTAGCTCCTAAAAGCAAATGGAGAGAAACCCGGACCGAACTCTATCCTAAAACACTTCAGCTCTGTTTAACCAAGAAACAGAAACGTGTCAACAGCAGACAGTAACACCGCATTAAACTTATTAGAGCTATTAGGCTGATTGCTTTGTCTGCGCCTTTGTCTGGTGCCTTTATTAGCCACGGGGGAGAAGAAGAAGTGTTGTGAAAGGAAGTGAAGGAAGGGCCTATTTAAATTTAAATGATGGCAGGCCTCTCCTTTATACAGTGAGCGAGTTGCTGATTAGAAGGACCACATTTGCGTAGAAGTGGCACCAGTAACTGGTCAACAGGAGTAGGTGTGGGTGGCAGGCTCCCCTGTGAGAAATTCACATAATAGCCCCTTGAAAAGGCCCAAGCCTCAGTCACTGTGCCTTCTGTCACTCACGTCACAATGCCTATCACCACTGCTGCACTATGTATACTAACCAGGCAGACTATCAGAGCTCAAGAGATCAGCGCATTTCCTTTCAGCTCTAATGCACTTCATGTGTTTCTGTTGTGGCTCCGTTCTTTGGCTCTTTTTCAGCTATACGAACAGACACCTATAGGACAATGATATGGGTGACTCCGCCATTTAACACTATATGAAAAATATAATAAAACATACATGCATTAATGTAACCTTCTACTCTTCCATCCAACTATCTTGAAACTGCTTATTGGAAGGACATCCACAAATAAAAATGTTAAATAAATTTTTAGAACAAATATATTGAACTTTTAAAGTTGAAACTTAAAAGGACTGACATAATAATTCTATCTATCTATCTATCTATCTATCTATCTATCTATCTATCTATCTATCTATCTATCTATCTATCTATCTAAATACTAGTTATGTCTTACAATACAATATTAGTTTTCCTAAGCAGAATGTCCGTTACATGTTAATATGTACATTTTTGCTGTTTATATGCTGTTTGTATGCTGTGTCCATGCTATTTTTCTTTTGTTATCACCATCTATTATTGCTGCATTTCTTGTGTTTTATTTGCCACTACAATCAAGAAGAAACATGCCAGTCAGAATGTCATTGTATTATATACACACGTCAATAAAACTCTACAACTCGTAACTTTGAAATCGGCCTGTTTTATGTTCACTTCCGTTCTTGAGACTGAGGTTTTCTGAAGATGTGAACCGACCATTACCCTTCAAGAGCTCTCAGGCAATTCAGTTCAGGAATTACGGCTGTTCCTTAGAAGTCCGTAATTACAGAGCAAGGCGGGCCTGACAGACAAATAACCTTCAGGCCACTGTGTTCAACCAGGTGTGCCTGAGTATATGTGTGTCTTTGTGCCTATTAGTCTGGGTCTGTGTCCAACCCCTGGTCAATGATGATGGTCTACAGAAATCATGCTCAGCGGGCACAGCCATAAACTGCAGAAAGTTCAGATGATCAAAGTGGACAATGGCCAGAGCTCAGATTTATAGATGCACACCACTCAAACGAATTAAACATTTATTCCGCTATATCTGACAAGAAGTAAATGAACATAACGAAGGTTCTTCTATGTGTTTAACAGACCATTAACTTTCATAATAAAAAATCTAAAGATTAATAATTAATCTCATGAAGCTTAAACTCCTGTTACACTTTACCTTTCTTTCTACCTTTAGGTTGCAACAATAACATTTAGTTTTGAACATCTCAATTATCTTATCTCTCTAAATACCACCTCGTATAACAGCATAACTGTGTTTTTCTAATGTCAGCACAGATGTCAGTTGTGTCAACATATGTGAGTGTGCATGCTAACCGGTAATCTTGGGTCCTATGCACTTTGCAACGCACTTCCTCAGACTGGCAGTACCGGCATTTCCGCATTCCAGGTATCGCGCCAACCTTCTATGCTAGCAAAACCTTTCACAGAAAACGCTGATGCAGGTACCTGCAATCTGCAGCAGTAATGACCACAGTATTATTGAAGCGGCAAAATAATAAAGAAATAGACACATTCTCTGCAAAAACCATGGCTTAGTGCATCATTTTTCTGGTGTGGATTCTGACTTCAAATATCACAGCCACACTGACAACATGAGACTGGACAGCAAGAGGACACCTTCTGGACCCATGTAATGATGGGGGGCCACACAGAACGGCGCTCAGAAACCTCAGATGGATAAACTTCTTAAGACAAATATCAGATTTTAGTATTTCTGCCAAAATAACAACAATGCAACACTTGTATGTTATTGGTTTCAAACAGGCAGGCTTGCATCTTCATTTTTAAAATATATATGCTAAAGCTAAAGTACACAGCCTTGTATGCTAAGTAGGTCTGCACAATGTGCAATGTTAATATTGAAATTAGAATTGGGCAGCATCTGACTTTTCATACCGTCATTTCATCGGGACATCATACCACGGTATACGGTATTTTATTTTTTCAAAAAATAGTACTTTCTCGTATTTTTAAAACTTGCCTAGAGAATTTGGCGGGGGGGGGCGTGCACCATAACCTTCCGCCAATCACAGATCATCAATGACTTTTGCTACGACATTTTTATTCTGCCACAGTAAACAAAACTTAGCAAGCATTACAATTTTAATAATTGTTCCTTTTCAGGATTATCTGACTTTTGCAGGAGATCTGCTCTGCATGCCTCATGCTCACGCTTGTCCTCACTCATAGACAGCGTGGTATCTTTGTGAGAAATTTAACAAAAATGTGCGAGGAGAAAAAAAAAGTGAACAAGAACTGGTCACCAGACGACATTAGCATTCCGCGCTCTGTAAATATTCTGGGTTCCATAGAGATGATATTGAGCAAAAGCAATTGGTGCATCTTTGTGTTTGGTGGCATGACTCCATTGGTAGACAATGACGAGTTCTATATGGCTACAGTTTATTTTGGGTGAATTTTCAACTCCTTTTTTGATTTATAAGTATCACGGTATCTCAAAAAAAATCATATTGCGATATACGAAATTTTCCTGATAACGTTCAGCCTTCATGGAAAGCATAGGAATAATGTTGTCATTATCAATTATAATGAAGAAGAACTGTGTAATACAGCCAAGGTGCAGAAATCACCTCCGGGTGCCTTTTAAAGAGATTTAAGGGCCCATATAAGGATTTGAGGCCCAGTTTAAATTATAGTTCCTTAACATGTAACGATTGCATTGCAGATTACATTATATTAATCTACACTTTGTATCTTTGAATTTCAAGCTAAAATCCCCCCGGAGTCACACAAAACAAATTCAGCACACACGCATTTCAATTTCCAGACCACTACCAGCTTAATAATAAGGTACTTAACATCTATCTGACAACCCTTCAGAAGCTAAATGCAATATTGAGAGACATGCTCCTACACGGAGTGGATAATATCAATCTATCAGTCAATTTTATTTACTGTGGCATAATTTAACAAAGTGCTTTATAATAGATTTTCCATGAGTGAGAATAATGGCTGACCATGTTGACAGCAGGGCTAAACTTCGGAAGGTCTCCAGACTCCAGGGCTAAAATCATTTCTGGGCCCCTACGTTCAACATACAATGCTGTATGGCTCGCTACAATTCCGGGGCCCTGGGCAACAGCTCAAGCTAGCCCGTGCATAAGTCCGTTCTTGGCTGAATGAATGGTCCCCAGACGCTGAAAGAAGCTATTTCCTATAGCAGTGGAATGTGTGTGTGTCCTTTGAACATAAAGAGGAACGGCAAAGTTAATGAACCATACCTAAACTGTCTAGCTTTTCTTTAGTTGTTCTGGGAGATTAATCAGCAACCTATATACCACCCGTATTTACATAAAGTGGATGAATGAAAAATACCAGTATTTAGATAGGGTGGCAAAGCATAGCAGTGGGATGAGGAATGCATCCACTTTCCTCTTTGGTACCCTCATTACACTTGTATTTTACGTGTGGGCCTGAACAGATCACCAGCCCTGATTCGTGCTGCAGATAGCAGGGCCTTCCAGACACCCATCCCTCCTACAGCGCACTCCACTTACCTACTTAAAGACCGCTCCCAGCAACAGGCCCATTATGCTGTGGTAACAACAGCCACTTGAGACTGGGAAAAATTAAGGAAAATGCCACTTCGCTGTTGTCTATGGCAATACGACCATACAAAATCAATGGCTCTCGATTTGTTTAAATATTGTTTAAGGGGTATCTATCGATCTGTCTCAGTATATAGACAAAGGATTTTGCTAGAACTTTCCTGGTCTACTATGTACCTTATTCACTGCAAATACTAAAGACGTTTGATTTATATGAAGCCTACACAAATGCTTGCCAGCACATTATATACTAAAAGCAAAGCAGCAGCTGAGTAAACGTATTTCTGTGTTGTTCATACACAGGCTCTTTTGGAAAATGTCCTTTCTTTAACTCAGCAAAAACAGTACATGCTTTATCCAGACCGAGTTTCCAAGAGGTGGAGCCAGCAGCGGTGCATTGCAGGGCATTTACACACTACAGGCAATTCAGAGTCACCGATTCATTGAAACAACTATGGGATGGAACCCGAGAGGCACCACGACAGTGATACCTGATGAGCCTCAGTTGCATCCTAGCAAAACCCCGTCTAACGTGAAACATCCCAGACGCGCAATAAGTCATAAAATTTTAGGTATTACATGTTGCAACTTCACACCGACAGATAGTCATTGGAATACAGTGAGAGTTTCATGTCTCTTCTTAATAGTTCCATTTAAAACCAAAGATTAATAACTACATTCAAAAACATATGTAACAGCTAGAAACAATGGATCAAAATACATGGTGACTCATGCAAAGTTGTGATAATACCTGAGGCCTGTCATAAATTACATCCCATAATGGTTATAGTATTATTATAGAGCAATGGGAGTATTTACTTTTCTACTCTGCAGTGTTTGTAAGCATGTATATGCAGGATAAAGAGTTTCAGATGACACATCAGCCCTGGGCTGCGCAATCGCTTTTGCCGGGTCTCACGTTAGCTGAGGGCACGGATCGCGCTAATGCTTACCTGCCTGCTTCTCAGGATTCAGGTCAGGAACTCGACAACAAAGAGAAGTCAGTAACTGCCAGGAATGCGGCACTTTGGGTCTGGGTTATGCTAACTGACACGCAAAGACACACACACATGCCTAGCTTTGGAGTGACTTACATTAGCTCTTCTAGATTACCTCTTTCATTTATGAATAGACTTCAAATTGCAGTAGCACACCTTCGTGGTAAAACCTCTGATCTGGTATGCGAGAGGTGGAACCTTCTGAATCTCTGTCACGCTAGGACATTTATTTTTTTATCTACTTATTTATCTACTCAGCTATTAAGACAATGATACCCAATGAAAGGTTTCAGGCTTTTTAGCATTCATCACTTTAAAAACAAGCAGCTGTGGGGTAATTACTCACTTTATATATTTATTTTTTCGGAATACTAGCTGTTAGAAATTTTTTATTTGTTATTTGGGCTCATTACCTCCAAAACAGGAAGATCATTATTATTTATTGTTTTTCTATCAAATCACTTTGTAGATAAATCACTTAGGATAGTTTTAGCGCACAGCCACTCCGCGCCCCATGTGATCCTGTCAGCTGGGGTGCTAATCACCGCTCGCTTAATTAATCCTACAATCGGCTGCTGTAATAACTTGACTTATCAGGCCTTTCAGAAAACGTTTTCTGTATTTTTTTTTTCTTTTACTTATGGCTATTGGGAAAAAGCTGGAAGACTGGGATGAGCAGACATTGGGAAAATGAAAAATAGTTTTAACGCAAGTCTGATCTTTGCTGCACCACCATCATGCAAGTCAGTGCAAGGAGCTCCACTTCGAATCCATAGATGCCACATTTTTGTTTAATCGCGTATTTAGGCATGACACCACGACTTGGACCATAATTCACATTTCACTGCAATGAAAGAAATTGACCAATAAATTGATTGACGTCCAAAGCTCGAGGGCCCCATATGGCTGGGGGTTTATGTGTCTCCAAACAATTACATAAAGAGCTCAGTATAGTGGTCGGTCTGCGCGAGGCTCGCATATGGAAATCTGGGGAAATAAATCTAACCACCTTAGACACTGTATGACATGTTTACATACATCCATTATTCAAACATTTATGTTTGCCAATTTTATTATAGAGTGGGTTGGTTCATCGCCGGTTACATCAATAAGTTCCAGGTCATTATATATGCATCAATGTCCTTTGCAGCTCTCGGATCTTAAGTTCCATCCATAACCTTTCTCACCTATAATGACCTAAAATGGTTGTAACTCTTGTAGTGGTTCTTCATAGAAGGACAATTCGACACATAAAGCACACACATTTCATAGCTCCCTGATTACATACTTACAGGCTCTCTGTAAGTATGTATGTAAGTATGTTATAATTGATAATGACACACTAAGGCCATACAATTCCACTTACTGTACTAGATCTGGTTCACGACATCGGTCCAATGCAGATACTGAGGGATCAAAAAAAATTACTGAAATCAAACTCCAGCCCAGCCAACCGACTACAAGAATCCTCTCACCACAACAGTAAGACCGCCAGCAGAGAAACAAGCAAAACAGGCAGAGTATCCCGGATGTGTAAGTATAGTTAAGCGTCCTTTATTGCACTTTGCATATATAATTAGGTGTATTTCTGCTGCTCAATGTTAGCTATGCGCAAGCTGCAAGGGCAAGACACATTTAGGTTTAATCCTGCCGTAAGAACGGCATAACAGGCACAGATGCTACAGTAGAGGGATGTCGAGGGAACTTAGCACATGTGTCAAGCAGAGAGGACAAGCGCACTGGCTAATGTATTATTCAATCTTCATCGATGTGTAACCGAAGCCGCTGGTCAGGAACGCGGCTGCCGATACCCCAGCGGACGGCGGCCCTTTGAGGCGTTAAGCCAGATTGATTAATCCGCTGACACGGGGTTTTGGAGAAACGGAATAAATAAGGGAGGGGGGCCAGGCTACACTCCGGCTGAGGCGGCAGGCAGGAGTGTGAGAGCGGAGCGGCAGCACCGCACTTAGCCAACTGTGGCAGCAGAGGAGGCCGATAAGGACAAGGACAAGATAAGGAATTTTGGAATGGAGGACTAGAAGGAAATGGTCGAGGGAAAACAGGAAAGCAAAGTGCCACAAATTTTACTGTGGCAGGTCCACCCTCCCGTTAAATGTTTATAGAAGTTTGCTTTCATTTTGTCATCAGTTGCCAACTTCATATAAATCACATAATTGTCTCCGAAGAAGTAAAACACGTTGCGTTATCGAGCTGTAGCTAGTACTCAGTTACTTTCGTCACTCTTTTTGTCATGCGCTTACACCTAAATCCATGCACAGACAAATGACATGGTAAAACGGGTCTGTTAAGATTTCCTATATAACCAAACCGGTTTGGTCATAAGATAATATTAATGAAAAACAAAGCTTTGACAGGTTCACTAATAACTGACAAAGGACACTGTGATGACATTGGCCAAGAGTAGAAGCTTTAAATTCTATTGAAAATGTAAGTCTGTGTCAGTTCACGATTACTGACCTAATTATAGACCATTTGACCACCTGCTAGTCTGTTTTTATCACTTTTCTCCCTGATGGTAATGCACTGGTGAGGTAATCTACAAGCAATTACAGCCACCCAACCTGCAAAAGTACAAAAATAGCTGGAGCATAAGTCTAACGTACACTGAATTCAGGAACACACTTTACTGTCTTATAGGTCCATATGCGGATGTTACAACACTGTAAAAACATAATACACTTAAGACAATTATTACAGTCCATTCATTAATAATAAAAAAAGGATTTATACCCTGCAGTGAGTTTTACTGCAATACAGCCATTAGGTACACTAAGAAACTTAATCTGGAGCAAAGAATGATTGCAGTCCATGACCTTTTTCAAAGGTCATATGCAGGAGAGCAGGCAAGCCACTATGAAGGCTTCCACACAGTAAATATTAAGACAAACACGGGACGTTTTGCCCTCTGCTGCCTGATGCTCCTGGGTGGTCTGGTAGACATGGGGTTTGCATGACTAATGGAAAGCGACGGCTTTAAACCTGAATAGATGCTTATTAAGTATGAGGATGATCCGGTCACACATTAACCAGGTTCCATTATTATGCAATAAGGCACACATAAATCTGAGGCTTGCCTGAGTTCTCTGTACTTATCCCTCACCATACAAGGTAACACTCTTCCAGCTGTGGTGACTCACTTTGCTGTGTTTCCAGGCTCATGGAAAGAAGTCAACAAACACAGTTACCATCACCGGTCATTGAAACATTACAACCGTGGCCACATTTCAGGTACTGAAAGGAGAATCACTCTGACTGCAGCTCATCTGAAACTCAGGTTTTGTACTGTCCTGATATCTATGAGGTTTTTTTTTCTTTCAAATTAAGGCAGAACAAGTAGCACATTTAATCAGCTAACTGTAGACCGTGTCCTCTTTTATTTTATTAGCAACAGGAAGCTCTTCCCAGTCTAACCTTGCTTTATTTAAAGCATTTTAAAATAAATAATATAGCGGCATAATATGAGGATATGTTGCATTTAATTTAAAGTACATGTGAAGCATGATGTAGGACACAATACGAAGGATGTAAGTGCTGCTTCAAATCCCAGAAAGATTTTTTTTTTATTTTTTTTTACTTCTGGTACCTGGAGGAATACACTTAGAATACACTTAGCCTGAATTGCTTCAGTAAAAATATCCAGCCACAAAAAAATGGGTGAATTGCTGAACTACGTAAGACACATTGGATTATCTGCAAATAATTAAAGCCATAAAATCGGCTAATAATATTTATGTAAATATTCCTTAGAGTCAAACCAGATGATTACAAGAAATGGTGCTTTGTATTACATATTCAGTGTTGCTTTCTAACTAATTATGACAATGTTTAGTGACAGTAGAGTGACAGTCCATAGCGATACATAAAACGAAGGATAGGCAAGATATTCAGTTGAAGTCAATATATGGAGCATTTAATTGCAGTTCTTGACAAAACAAAGAATGAGAATTACC
The DNA here is from genome assembly GCF_023856365.1 of Brienomyrus brachyistius. Lineage (NCBI taxonomy): Eukaryota > Metazoa > Chordata > Actinopteri > Osteoglossiformes > Mormyridae > Brienomyrus > Brienomyrus brachyistius. Next base: position 8,173,493 of record NC_064547.1, on the reverse strand, counting down.
CCTTTAAATGCTGTTAAACATAATTCTGTGACCTGAATCTGATTATGTGAATACACTTCAACCTACATTATGGATACAGGTTTCACCAGTCATAGAATGAATATATTAGCATACAATAAACAAAACAAGGTTAAGCATATATGGAACACTCATAAGTTATGGACTTATTATTCCAAGTCTTCTTATCAAGGTTCCTTTGCAGGTAGAAGCAAAGATTCAGAAGTAATTAATCGCAGATGCTTCATTAACAAAAATGTAAAATACATTCCCCAGGGGCTCAAACTCTATGTGGTGTTTTAAGGCAGCCAGGAAAAATCATCTTCTCTGGCCAACAGTGATTGATAGAAGGGTAAATTCAATGTCTAGTCATCAGTATCTTTTTAGCCACAGTTCCCCGGGGGGGTGTTCAAGGAAAATTTAGTGCTGAGATCCTTTTTTCCCATCGCAGCCTTGCACCAGTGGACTTTACCACGCTTATTCATGCTTTCTTTCATTCCTATATTTCTTGAACGTTCTCTCTGCAGGCCTCATGTGTGTACACTGCGAGTACATGTGCCCTTGCGAAACGTGACACCATCAACTGACGTTTTTATACAACAATAATTCCGATTAGTTGCTGAGCCGTTCGTAAGGAGTTCAAAGACATAGATAAAACAAAAAGATTTTTTTTTCTTGCACCCAGACAGACCATTTGTCCCGAAGGTGCGAAGACGTAATCGGAGGCGCAAGGTCTGACCTTTATGTTGAACGACCCCCTCAATATAAGAGTGCAGGGACAGTGTCGGAATGTCACCTCTTATCAACGAACGGCAAACGGCAAAATCCCATGGCAGCAAATGGCTGTATCTCAGTGCCACTAAGTGACAAGAATTCTATACCACTAAAGAGAGATTACCGGGAAAGGAAATAAGAGTGCAATTAGGGGCTACCTCTGATAAGAGCCTGTCACAGGAGTAAGGGGCAGGCAGATCAGAGGGGTAAGTTAGAAAGGGTGGCTGGGGTGGAACATATGGCTCTATGCAGTGAGGTGGGAAAGAGCAACTGAGTCAAAGAGTAACAAAAACATGGTGAATGGAAGAAAGCAGGAGCTCCACTCTGCCCCCATCCTTCTTAAAAAGCCACCTGTTTGGAGAGGCTTTATATCATCGTCCCCACGCCAAAGTGCACCCAAATTACCCAACTTGGCCGTCTTCTCTGTTCACTCCTGGTTTCTTTGCTTTTTCACCACATAAATAGGTCTATCGTGATTTTTTTTTTTACTTGCAGTTCCGTGCTCTATGTGGCAATTAAAAAAATTTAATTACGATGACAAAAGCTGACTCATTTGCGACGGTATGTGCGGTTATTCAACTGAAGGAGCCACAGTAACAAATGACAAAGCGGATGGGCTGATGTATATCACGCTATAGATCCCCGCTGAGCATATTATGTCCAAATGGACGACTTCCGTACTTTTAACATAACACTGTCATACTCAATTAAGAAAACCAGCGCAGTAAATGTTTTATTGATACTGTGCTGAGTGTCACTGCATTCCGGCACTTGACGCAATTCGGTCCCACAGTCAGGAGTAAAGATTACCGGCTCATGCGCGACGTCTTCTTTGATCATCACCAAGCCGGTTGTTAAGAAAATGCCCCCTAGGTCACACGGAGACTTCAGCGTTTCATGTGAGAGCGGAGAAATCAGAGGCATGTGCCTTTGGGCACCTAGAGGTGAATAAGCGCAGTCCAGCCGGAGGTGCAGAGATACCCAGGGCCATAATCTAAAATATGAGAATCACACCTCCTCCCCACCCCAATGCTGTGCCATAACTTTTCAGAACGTCCCATAGATGAATGACTATGAGATGGGCCAGCGAAACCAGCCATACCCCCCCTCGCCTTTACTCCAGTCCCCCCAGTCTCACCTGGTTTAGCCGGTCCAAATTCTCTGTTCTCTCATCACCTTTACAAATGAAAGGGCTATATTAAATCTGGGCCAATACTGTACCAAGTGCCTTTTGAAAGTCATCCCTCTCTCTCTCTCTCTGTAGCCCCCCCCCCCCCAATTCCCCCACCCCCCATTCCCCCACCCCTCACCCCTCCTGCCTACCCTGCCATCCCTTTCTTTCTATGCTTCTTTTGCTTTATACAGAGTTCCCCGGTTCAGGTTCAGGGAACTTTAATAACAGATAAGCTGTTCGCCCTGGGTTTAATGTTGCTTCAGAGCACACACCGTACCACGGTATCTGAGAGCTTTCACCTGGCTGTGGAGTGCATTCGGCGAGGAAGCATCGGAGCAGCTAAAGGCGCGCATTCCTGCGAAAGTGTGACACTTCATCCACTTCATCCAGAAAGCGATACTAATGTTGCTCGCGTCACGTCAGTCCTGCCACTGACACTGGAACACGGAGTGTAGAGAACTGAGAGGCTCTCGCCTTCCTAGAGAAGGATTCATTTCTCATTCTCAAAAGCCACGACAAGACCAGAAAATCCAAACAAACACTATATTAAAAATACACCAGTAAATAATTACGTTAAAATATGCTATCTGGATCTGCAGCTGAGTGTTATTTTAACACCAAATGGCTATGAGAACAATGGAGGTGTGAGACTGAGAAGGTTCTTTATGGCCGGTCATGAGTACATTTGGAGCTGCTCACTGTACATTTGTATTGGAATAGATGACACATTCCTTCTTCAAACATCCAATTCATTTTCACGATGATAAGTTACATCTTTTGGATTTTATCTATTACTCATAAGCCGTTTGTCTCTGAAATTTCATAAATGCACCTGACCTGACAACAGATAACAATGAAAATCTATTGTCCGTTGGTTAAGACTAACAGAAGGGTCCCTGTTTGTCTAAAATATTTGCTTCTGGAAGCATCTTATCTTCTCCAGTGTCTTGTGCCTGGAAGCAATCCTGTAATATCCAAGTCAGTGTGAAGCCAGGGACATCCCTGTAACACAAGAGTCCACTTCAGCTCACAGGTTTCCATTTAAGCTAAAGCTACCTGCGTCGTCAATTAATACATCCCGTAATTAATTAAGTTACTTAGTTTGAGAAAATCAAATTCTGCGAGACACGCAGCCCGTATTCCACAGAGCATTAGCCCTTTGTTGTGGTGGCAAACGGTAAAACGGCATGCATTTCGCTGAGTGGGTTAGACAGCTGCTTCATGTCGCTCTCATCATACTGCAGCGACGTCTGCTGTCATCTGGGCGCCTACATGGCCGTGGGTGTAATCATGCTAAGAGCCCCAGCGGCCACGGAGTAACACGGAGCAGGTAGCTGATAGCACACACTTTGGGGTGCGTTAGCCGACACTGCATCAGAGCTGGTGAAGCCATTACACTGAAGAGGACACCTATGAGGGAATACCTGACCGTTCCAAATTTGAAGGAAAAAAAACCCAATAAAATCCATCCATTCAGCCATCAATTTTCAGCACCAGCTGGCCCCACTCAGGGTCATGGGGGTACAGAGCCTATTCTAGAAGCTACAGGCACAAGGCAAGGAATAACCCAGGATGGGGCGCCAACTCATCGGAGGGCACACTCACGCGCCATTCACACCTATGGGCAATTTGTTAACTGCAATTCACCTCAGCATGTTTTTGGACCTTGGGAGGAAACTGGAGACCCCAGAGGAAACGACACAAGGAGAACATGCAAACTCGAATCGTAAACTGAATTCAACTTTACTGTCATTATATTATACCGAGGTACACATACAATGGAAACTGCCTTGTGATTCCTTGAGCTGGTCCACGAAGATTAAAACCGGATAATCGAATAGAATACAACAATGGAATAACAAATAAAGTAAACACAAGTAAGAATACAATGGTAACATGTACATTGTACATGTACATTACAACAGCAAAATAAAATATAGAAATAAAGTATTTAATATTTAAAACCATAGTTGGGGCAAAATCACACCCCCCCCCCTTGCCCCACCAACCCTTTGAAGGAAGACAAAAGAAAAAAAAAAGATCAGGTAAGAGTGAGACTTTCCCTGAAGCTGCCTGTGTTTGATGTGCAGATTAGGAGCAGGTGTAGAATCATGTTGTTGTAAGACGGCGATGGAATTTAATGCCATTACAAAAGGATGATATATGTCTGTAACCCAGGTAGACTATGGCGCCTGATACAGCTGGCTGTTCCATGTTTACTCTGAGGATCAAAGCACGATCTGCTTATTTATTGATGTGTCTGCTGAAGAGGCAAAAAGTAACACAGACGTTAAAACTCATTCTCAAAGAAATAAATAAATAAAACGTGAAACATCTTAAATCAACTTTTCAATAAATGTCTGGGAACCGCCATCGTGCTGCTCTCTGACCTGCGCGGCCACACGGCAGCGATTGTGGTATTCCTGTAAAGGATCTTAGTCATCAGTCGAGAGACTCTTAGGCTCCACTGTGCTCAACAAGCTAGTATGGGCTTACTGTCATTTGTGTGAAAACTTTCGACACCCTTTGAGTTTTTATGCATTAATGCTCGCACTGTATCCTGTCTATGCCAAACGTTTATGCTTGATAAATTAAGGATCTCAGCCAGAATGCTACAGTTTACTCAAGAACAATAACGCTAATAGCACACGTCACTAGAAAGCATTCAGCTACGCTAAGCACTCTGAATCCATGACGTCAGCTCTGGCTGGAACTCACTGTCACTCCACCCCTCCGCCCACCCTCCTGTGCTTAAGGCACGCTGCATCTGTTCAACATGGCTACTCTTTAGCCTGTGGCCCACACCCTAATTCATACTTAATCTCATGATACACTTCCCTAACCTCCTGTAATTTCATTGAATTTAAAAACAGAATGCGTCCTATTGGCTACATGGGAAAGGGGTGAAACAGACCAGATGACTACAAGATGTGGTGATTTGTAACCAAAAAGGCCCCTGGATTTATTTATTAGTATTGCTTATACTATAACACCAACAGCAGCAACAACAACAATAATGTTTGCGATTGACTGTTTCCATGGTGATGATGCACTGTAAATGTAGTTTCTTTTTCATATGGTTCACTCAGTGGTATCATTCAAAGTGTTTAAACGATCCATTATCTTTTGTTTATTCTAAGTGTAGCATTTTTCGTCGCGTTTTTCATTTACACAGTTGTTCAGGGTTGGCCTGTTTTTTTTTTACCTTTCTGAATTACTCACCAAATGGAGTTCCTTTCATTCTACGTCAGTTCAGCTGACTTTTCCGAATAGCCTTGGGCGAACTTCAAATGAGTATGTTACATTTATAGTTACATTTATAGTTTTCCTATGTTACTACCAGTATCCATATTTAAAATAGGTAATATGTTAAGTGAGTGAAGTACAACGGCATCTGAAACAAACCCAACCTCAGTGTTTTTGTGTTTTCGAACAGCGCAGTCAGTAGAGTGTACAGTCATCCTATTTAAAACTTGCTGAAGTAATGCCAAACCAAAGGATTACTCAACATCTTTTTCTGTCTAGTTTTTTTTTGTAGTCTACACAAAACACTTAGCAAAAAGAACGAATTATCTGTTATTTCTGGATTTCTATACAATTCAACAAGTATTGATCCACTCTCCAGTCCTTCAAATGTCACAATGTGTCACGCACATAATAAAAAAAAAAGAACAAAAAACATATCTACTTTAAAAACTTGGGAATTAAATTTTATTCCCTTTTACTTGCTGATGTAATACTATTCCAGAATAACAACTGTTACTACTCGTGTCACATTTTTAACGTTCAGAGTGCTTCATGTAAGACATCGATGATGTCACTTCTATCACTTCACTTCTCAGGGATACTGCTGAGTTTACTATAACTTTAACTGCAGTGTCAGGTACCTGTGAACCGTGCCTAGTTTGGTTAATAAAGTCCCATGCTGTATGCTGTAAATAGCTTGAAATCGCAATAATCTGATATTTCATTATAAACTTTTTATTCGTAACCTTCGCTTTTCTGTTCAGAACATTCTTTCAAATACTTGGCTTGTACTCAGAGTTAAATGGATACTCGCAGGTGCAAGTTTGGTACATTCTCAGAGAGAAGCCATCAACAGGACTGAACACATGACAAGGCCTCTCATCTCATCTCCATGAAAATCGTCCCATTATGTCTCTTCTACACTTGCTAATCTGTGGAGTCTAATTTGCCATCAGTTTACCCTGAATTTTGTTGCTAATAGAGCCTTCCTGGAAATCATTCTCTTTTTTTAGTTTGTAAACGATGCTGTTATTCTCTATATCTGCCATCCTATTTTAACTTGCAATTTAAACTAAACTGGTGACGCTATCTAATACCTTTGTTGCAAATGGAAAGTGCACAGAAATTAGTCTGGCTAAATGAATGGTTCGTTTTGTCTTGCTTTTTTCGGAATTCTTTCTTTAATCGCTGCTTAAAAAAACTAATTAAATTAAAGCCTCATCGCCGCACAAAGAGCCATACCTTTCAAAAAAAATAAAAAATACAACCGACATGGTTCCAGATTTTTCCGTCTCTATCTGTTTATCCCTCGGTGGCCTGCAGGGCTTGGTAAACTCATTGTCAGTGGTATTCTAATGAAGCTTGGCTCTGATTCCATTGCTTAACTAAGAGCAAGTGTTCAGAACAAAATGGCCCCTGCTGGGTTCCAATGGGTTAAGCAATAATAATAATAATGAAAGGCCTTCCAAGCACAGCAGAGTGAAGAGGATTAAAACCAGACCTGAAAACACTGTGAGCCGCACGCTACGAAACGCACAGGAAGAAGTCTGCCGAGGTGTGATTCAACTCAGAGGGACGAAAAATTACATGCTAATGCTATTCTGAATCGCTGTGCATATTGTCTTCACAATAGGACAGGAGTAAATTAAATCTGCTGAAGTTTAAAAGATCGAGCTGACAGATGAGAACGGCAGAAGGGTGGGCAGGGAGATCCTGCTGAAGTTTCCTGAATCGTAATGAAATCGTGACAAATTAGCCCAATGTCACAACATAAGGGTTGGCAGTTAATTTTGAGGTGTTACAATGTGACGTTATGTAATCATTTAATGGAAGGAAAACTTATACCTAAACCTGACAGTGAGCCCCAAAATTAGATTGTATAAACTTCGATAAATAAACATGTCATAATATATTAGACGTGTGTAATGACTCAACTGGAGAATTTTCTGAGGATTTTTTAAGAATCTAGTAAATTTCTTGAAGAAACTCTACACTATAAAGTCTTTTAGACTTTATATTGTCCTCTGAGACATTATATGTAATTGGTACTATAAAAATAGCAAACTATTAAACTACAAAACTTCTGGTCTTGTAGACACCTACATAACAACAACAACAATAATTATAATAATAATAAAAAAAATTTAAGAAAATATATTAGCAAAAAATTAGCGTGGTCCTCGAAAAACATGTCTTAGCAACTGAAATTATTATTTTCTATAATGTTTTTTTAAGTTAAGGACTAATTGTTTGTCACCAAATAATGATCAATAATGTTATGTTGCATAATGTACCATATGTGGATTTGTAGACCATAATATAATTAATGGAATTTACAGAAGGCCATAGTGCACTGAAATGTCACTGACACTGTAAAATCCTTTGAAGAAAAGAGAATTCTCAACGGCACAGTAAGAAATAACCATTTAGTAAAGTTTTCTAGCCCGTTGTTTTGTTTTGGCGCTGACTTCATAGTGATATGAAATTTGTCTCCCATCTGGTAAAAACTGGTTCAATAAAATATCATAAGATGTGGGAAGGAAAGCTTACAGTCAGGACGATATTATTAGATATGAAAGTGTGATTTCTGACAGCTAAGGATGAGAGTCTTAACTGCATGCAGGATACTTTGACCTGCAAATCCGATTTTTTTTTTTTGTTTGTGCAAAGTCTTTAAAGCTAGTAGGACTGCAACACCAGTCTGGGCATAAATTTACATTATTCTGTCATATTCATCGAATTATTATTTAGCTTCCTTAGAATAAAGCACAGCCAGCTGTTTATTTTTACAAAACAGTACTGTTAAATTCATATAGTTCATACATTTTAATTAAACATGGTTCCCATTGAGTAGTTTGTGTTCAGGAGTAATTGCAGTATGGATCAATGAGGAAACCTATCAAAATAGATACTTGAGGCATTAAGTAACAGGTCTCATGCATTCCTTGGGGCGTTTGTCTCAAAAAGGTTCGTTAGTTTAAGCTTACATTAACTGCGTTATTCATATTTAATTTAACAGTAAAGAACTTGTGATTGCGGAAAGTTTGACATGGACTAGAATATACTGCATTCTCTGAATACCTTAATAATATGTATTACACTTCGCTAACCGTATTGCTCTTATCAGGCCACAGAACTGAACTCTTCGGGTTAACTACAAAGTATCAAGAGGTATAATATCAATTTTAATGATAGCATTTTGAACAATGAAGACTTGGAATATTAATTCTGTTTGTGTACGTGCATGTTATCAGTATTATTCTGTACGTTATTAGAGTGTAGCCCTGCGCTCTATTCCAGCGCCCTTTAGTCACTGCTCTCCCGGGATCACCAAAAGCCAGGGTCTCTTCGAAAAAAGCCATATATCACCGGGCCATAATAAAAGCTTAGCTAAATCCTGAACCAGGTCAGCGCGGAAATTTATGGCACCACTTAAGGTGGAAATAGATTGCTTTAACAAAATATATCAACTTCGGCACAATGCGACTCCCTGTTCGCAGTCCTTTATCGCCTTGTGCATACAACACTCTTCACTTTTTTGAGCACTGTGCCACAAGTTGGGATTGAGAAAGAAACAGTGTCGATAGGATATACATACACGTATAATTAAGATAAGGAAAATGAATACATATATATATATGATCGACTATATTAGTTCCAAACAGGTTGCAAAATAATTTCATTCTGCCGAATCGAGCAGCTTTTGATTTATTGATATATTAGACTACTTGTTGAATCATACACAACTCAGGGCAGGCGGAAACTAATCACAGTATCCACTTGATATCTGCATTTAACATCATTTAATTTCCTAACAATACATGCAGCTAGAATTTTATTTCTTTTACACGCCAGTGATGTTAAAGTCATTCCCAAGTGATACCTGGCAATATTAGGTAATGGGATCGATAACGTTACCAAGAAGGCAAATATGTCACTTCGTCTCTGAATATAGAGGGTAGTCATGATACATAAACATACCCGCGTGTTAAAGTCGTTATCTTTGTAATCAGAGAGGAAAGTACGTTAAAGGCAGAGGGTGGGGTGATGTGTGTGTGTGTGTGTTAGTTACGTGGAAATGGTGCGCTGGCAGCCGTTTGTGAGAACAGTATGAATTAGTCACCCAGTTTACGCTTTTCTTTTGCATTTAAACGTGTTAAAAATTAAAAAAAAAAAAAAAACAGAAACGAAAGCATCCAGCAGTCAGTTGATATAAAAATCGTTGACTAATGTTAATTTTTTTAAAACCCAGCTTTCTGTGCATATAAATGCAGTTTCCGTAGTAGTCTATGTTACAGTGCAGTCTCTAGTAGCGCGCGGTGTTACGCGAAAACATAGACCGGTTGTCAGAATATGTTAACGTTTTGTCTTACGTTATTTAAAGTAAACCCGCAAACACATGTTAACGCGTCACATTTATTATGGCCCTCATTTAAGAGCATGTTTATGTGTTTATAGGCAAACAACGCGTGTGTCAACACTGATATAAATTGGTAAAACTCTGACCGATGTAATTAAATGTCCAATACATCCGATTTCATTTGAATAAGTACAGTAGAGATAAAGAGGGACCCCGAGCTGTTTCCTTGCTTTTGCATTCAGCTGTAACTTCACCAGCACGCAGAAGTTGAAACACAGCGCCGTTTAATTCCAAGTAAGACGAAGCCTGTAATTATACTGATATCGTAACATTAAACATTCAATTGCTGAATTAAATGACGCAACGGACTGGAGAAAATCAGGAAGCGTGTGTATTTTATTAGGGACTTTGATTTTGTCTATGGGCACCGGTTTACACAGCCAAGCCAGAGACGATAGTTTTAGGAACGATGTCCCCCCCGCCCCACCCGCTGATAGATCGTGTTGTGCTAATTTCTTTTGAGTGAAACTGAATAGAGGTGCATCACAGACACAGTAATTCTCAATAAACCGCATTACGATATCTTAAGGTACAGGTAGAAATTAGTAATGCTTATCCATAGAGGTACACTGCCGTGGTCGCTACGTACATCGGCTTCGGAGGGATTTTTCCAAAACAGCATGATCAGGGTATCGAAAACAGCAGGGATTTGTCAACTTCTAATATCTCGCATATATAGGCTACTAACATATATTTAATGCGTTTATCCCAAAACCGTCGACATACAAAGAACTGACCTGTGTACATGTGCATCTGTTTTATTTATGGGTGTGTTTTGAAAGCGTGTCGTAATAAATATAGTTTCTCTTTACACTTAACTAGTGCGGTTGCATTTTTTTTAAATAATAGATGATGAGTGCCTTACCTTCTACAGCTAATGCTGCAGGCAGCAAAAAATTGCATAAAAACAGTAAATAATCCATTGTCATAAAGCTGAGAGCGCGAACATGAAAATAAGTTCCAGAGTGAATTTGAATAAAATCCCCAAACGTCTTGAAGCTTTCTCCAACTAAGTCTATTCAGAAATGTTCAACCATTCATTCATCATATTGTCTTTATTTCTTTTTTCCTCAATGCTCGGAGTCCTCTTGCTGCCTAAGAGAAGACCTTGCGTGGACCAAAGTCCTGCAGCACGTAAATTTACCATCTGACGACTGAGCAAGTAAGGTAAGTTACCGCCCGGCACTCGGTCACTTCAATCATTGATGTTCTCCTGCTGATTTTCAACTTTGGTAGAACCAAACAAATCCACCGAAGCTGTGAAGACTCCTTCAAATTACCCCCGTCGCTTTCTGCATGACAATCATAATGCAGTCAATCATTGACCGTACCAACAAGTCTATATTCAGGCGTGCTCAACTAACCCATAAAAAATAATAAAACGTTTTACTGCAAACATTGTAAGTCCCTGAGTAAATCATCGGTGTGGTAGCGAGTTTAAGCTGCGTGTAGGATATATAGCTGGAATAAAGACTGCCTTTCCCCGGACTCCCGAGGAGTGCAAGACTGTGGGGAGAAGAGGAGGGGTTATAGTTAAAGTAGCTGCCAGTCTCTCATAGTCACACCCCCAACTATCCCCGAAATAAGATGAATACTGTCGCCCATGCTGGGCAGGGGAGAAACGATGCAGGGGCAGCGTGGGTTCCAGCGGGGAGACAGCGCCCTCTGTAGGAACACCAAACTTTCAGGAACAAAGTAGATGGATTTAAATTTTGAACTATTACTTAGGCCTACTATCATTGTTTAAAAAAATAAATTAAATTTGAAAAGTAAACTAAGATAAATGTCGACATTATTTCTTGTAAGTGTTAAGCAGAAAGAGTTCCATCGTTAAATGATATAAAAGATTCAATACTAATATTTATTTTAATAGTCTTTTTTTGCTACACATAACAGTGTAACATAGATACCATTAAATCATTAATAACAGCGGTATATCTTATGTTTATAAATCTGTTAATAAACAGACAACTGTAGAGCGCACAATAAACATGTCATTTATTTGCGTTTTATACAGTATTATAATAATTACCCCAATATTCGTGACTTTAATTAACATTTCATTTTTCTTCAGAGAAAGTCGTCTTGCCTATGCAACGGCATAACAAATAATCCGTATTCAGACTTTACAGGGAAAAATCTTATCGTTACTTTTACATGCAAACATAATAATATACTGTAATTCTACTTCGTTTGGCAGCAAAATAATACATTGATGAGGAAAAAAATTAACCATTAACCTACCATTAAAATCTGTGAGTACAGATAAGCCAATGCAGAGAAATAGCGTTGATTAAATTTCTATATTGCTGCAAGCCTAGTAGCTGCATTAATTCCGGAAGCTGAAGCTGTCCATCAGGGGCTTGCTGCGTATCCATCTGTCCCTCAGAGAAGTTAGATACTGTGTACATCCGTCCAGGAGAAGAGAATTCAGATGAAATTTTACGGTGCAATAATCTATTTCATCTTCATATTAGCTTCGTATCTCGGTGCGAATCAATATCAAATAAAAGGAAAACATTTTTTTTTTCCCAGTACAAACTAATTTCCAATTTCTAATTTCATTCCAGGTGGTTAGAAAACGATACCAAATATAAATGGAAAAGTTAAATTCTCTTCCCTTAAATTTGAATAATGAGTTACTATAGTAATTACTCATTTTCTCCTAAGCATCATTATAACTTTTGTTTTTGTAGTTATTAAGTCTGAAAAATGATATTAAGTGCTTTGGCTTGCTGAGATGTAAATCTATGAAATCTGTTTTCAGTCTGAAAGCAACAGCAGCAACTATATCATCATTTTGAAGTTATTTTAATGATCAGACAGCAACAGAATACTGATGTCTTCTAATCTTACTTGGCAAGTACTCCATGTTGAGTAGAAGATGTAATGCTGTATTTTAGTGTCTGAACACGAGAAGGAGTACATTAAATCCTCTCCTTCATACCCATCAGACTGTATTACTCTGGGAGGTGGTCGCCAGAAATGAGACTCTGCTGACTAGATATTCACTGGCTGCACGTCTGTTTTCTCAGTAGGTTTTTGTTGACGCACCAAGCTTAAGGACCCATTGTCTCTGGGGTCACGTCCCGCTCGAAGGTGACCAGTCATTGAGGCCTGTGACAGTTTGAAATACTTGTATGAGTTGCTTTCTTACTGAAAGTCTTAAAATTATACAAGGCAGCATTAAGGCCATAAATTGTGTGGAAAATTACCATGATTATAGAGCACTGTGGTGTTTTCATTCATTTCGATTAAAGATTTTAAAGAGGTATACTTAAATCAGGAACATTTAACCTGTGGCACACATTAATTAGTATATATTAAAGGACAAACAAGACTATTTGTTAACTGTGAGAGTATTTTGACATTTGGTGTTAGTAACTTTGAGGAATCTTTTAAATCACAGATTCATTTGCTTTTTTAATGTAAGATTTCCAAACGAATACACCAGCATGCAATTCATGGGTACATTTATAAGTGATAATAATTATATTTATTAGTTATAATGAAGTTAAATATTATTTGCTTTTATTGACTTTATTTAATCAGTGCATAAATATATTTCAGATTTAAACTGATGTTAGTGGCTCTTACCAAGAACGAGTAATGAAAAGGTTGATAATGAAGTTTTCATTACAATCAGCCAAGAGGTGCACAAACTTCTACAGAAGTACCTCAGTTGATGTATTAATTACTTGTATATAAATGAACAGAAAGTCTTTAGTAGTTTAGTAGATTACTTAATTATATTCCTTCTAGATTATTTTTAAAGTTTTATTTATTCTTATTATTTTAAATTTTTTTGTCTGTGCTTTTTTGTGAGCCGTAATGAAGAACACGCATTCTCTTTTACGTTACATATAGTGTTGCATAAGGCTTTTTTAAAATTATTTTTATACTGTAATAGTGTGTAAGTTGTTTCAATATGTTTCTTTTCCAAACAACGAGCTAAGTACTCCAGTAAGCCCTCCACATCTGACATTTATTAGTTTTATTGTTGATGTTTAATTACCACGTGGATATTTCTCACACTTAGGTCCTGCGCTAGCGACTCAGCTAGCCGCTATCTGGCCTAATGCGATGAGGGCACGGTCATATCGCTTTCCCCGAGGTGGACTGGGACGGCAGCTTTGGGGGGGAGGGGTGTATGTGTGTGGTGGCTGGTGTCTGGAGAACCTCAGGGTGGAATTCTAGCCTGGGACGGGCAGTACCCTTTTCACAGTCTCTAATCCCCAGGCCTCCCTCAACGCCTGAGCACTTAGGCAAGATCACAGGGAGTCTATCGCACCCCAGAGCCAGGGTCTTTTCCTCACTACACTACATTAGTAGAATTTTTACTTGCCGATTTTCCTTGTACGCAACTGTGACTTTCTTTCATTGCCAAGCTTTATTTGTGCGTATACTTTGTTACTTTGTCTCTCTCTCTCTTTGCCCATTCTCACCATGAACTTACCTTCCTACCACTTCTTGTCTTAACTTTGACTTAAACAAGCATATATTTCAGATATTTAATTTTACTTTTTTCTGTTTTTTCTGCTCTCTTTTTGATCATACGTGCCCTAGTAAAAAGCTAGAGACGTAGAAATGTGTTGCTGCTTCCACCTGCTGACATCATATTATTTAACCCTTGATTTTAAACTTGTGTAAAAATGCATTTAAAAACATCGAAACCAGCAGCGGTTCTAGGGTCTGCTGATGCGTATAAAAATATATAAGAGTATCAAATTCTGTCTCTTCCCTTCACAATACATTAGTTCCGTGTTCATTGTGACTACGAATTTGGTGTTTCATAACAACAAAACCACACTATACATTTTACAGTAAATGAACAAAACATGATTAAAAAAGATTTGGTGCTTTTCTAAAGGCATTTGGGAACTTTTACTTATTTTGATAATAAGTGTACTTTTAAATTGCTGAATTCCATAGCATGGGTCTCCAGCAGGTTGTATTGTTTATTTATTTATTTTTGAGCATCATGATTACTAATTACTAATTAACAAATCTCCCAGGTGAAGATCATGAACCACACCCTAAAGCTAAAAACATTTCTGACATCTAGGCATATTGTAGCACTATAGTAACAGACTACATAAATATGTATTCGTGACATGTGTCTCCCCATTGCCCAAGATAATAAAATATTCAAAACTATAAAAAAGATTCTAATTTAATTATTTCTTGGCATTAATTGAAGAAACCACAGGCACATGAATGATCTGACCAATGTATACATGCATGGCTGGGAATCAGAATCTACTGATGATGCAAATAATTAAATTGTGCAGGTACCATAGCTAAGGTTTGTTAATGATGAGAATGTATGCAATTCAGTCACTATTAGATGAATAACTATGATGGAAATATGCAACAGTGAAACATTGCTGTTGAAGTTCGCATAGAATTAAAGAGACGAAACGATGTGCTTTTGCCGTCTCACATATGACTGACTATGAGAGATGCACTGTATAGATATTTACAGAGGAAACACTATGTTCTAGGAAGACTCCTTGCTGTCTGTCTGTCATTGTGTAGCAGCCTTGCTCAACACATACCTGCCATCAGCATGAATTTTTCTGCGATGCAGTGGGAAAACACCTTCTGTCCTAGAAACTGACTGCCCAGGGCCTATGACAAAATTCATTTAGTTGTTTCCCTGGTCAATACGCATTCTGTCCACCTCTATTTAGCACAGTTCCACCCAGCTACTGGCCCTTTAAGTATATCTTTTTTTTTGTCTAGTCAGTTTTATGGAGAGAAATCATTACGCAATTATCAGATTTTGGCACCTCTCTATCTGCCTGTCTGTCTGTGTCTGTAAAATTGCATCTGTTTGTTGCAAAAACTGATTCCTTGGAGAGTTTTAAATTTGTGGTTTACTGGTGTCTCAATGTTGCAATGCAGAATGCACACTAAGGATGCTTAACTCACTGGACCTATGGCAAGATAAGAAGGCTTATGAGCAGCTTGTTTTAAAATAGCCACCTTCTCATAGCCATGCTTAGATTCCAAACTATTTCATAAGTATAGTAGTAACAGCAGATCTAAAATTTAAAGTTAATAACGAGATCACAGATAATCTCAACTGCAGCAATATTATGTCACATTGTAGCTCAGTGAAGGAAAAAGGATAAAAGTGAAGATACTTGCAAAGAGGAAAAGGCTCCTAAGGTAAAGGCAGCAGTAAATACAAAGGCCAATGCTAAGATGACACAAAATTAAAAACGGTAGAGTGGGATTTCGTTTTTAAGCCAGTGAATTTCAGTAGGTCAGCCAGTGACGGAGCCCCGCACACTGTGCAGGCTGGTGCAGCTTTTCCTAAACAGAAAAAGAAAGCAAAGGATTACAGACATGGAAACATGACGGATATTGGTGGAAATGCATTAAATATGCTTCATGTCAGAAAACTAGACACATTTCAAAGGAAAGAAAATCGTTTTTTTAGGTGTGTTAAGCCCAGGGAACTGGATATACATATAATAAAGATCCAACTATTTTCCCATAAACATCCAGCATGCAAAAATTAATATGGCTGTAGAAAAAAAATCCATAAAACTTGGTGCTAATGAGCAGCAAACTCTTAACTCCAGAACATCAGCTACTGGTGGGGATGCTGCGATTTGCCAATGGTGCTTATTACACTCCAGGCTGATTTACCGTTACCGAAAGCCATCCATCTTGCACCTTTTATCCAACCTGTTTCTGTGAGGTGGATTCAAGACGTCACAAATGAGTTAACCCTACATCTTTTATTATGTAAATCACTACTAAATTAACAAATCTAGTTGCACCTTTAAGAATGTTAAATCAATGCACATTACATGACCCTCAAAGCAGGTAACTTAACGTATCAGTTTCATAAATGTCACTAATGCCTTTTCCTCCGCATTAATGATTTTAAGGATATCAAGGTGTGACCCTGTGAGACCCGTAATGTTTTTTGAAAGGTTTCTCAAGTGAATTATCAGAAAGACCCCCACCCGATTTTTCATTAATCCCTCATATGAATTTAAGACCTTTTGATTTCTTCTCACTGCTAGGGGCGAAGGTGTTCTCAATATGAAAGCTGCAAATTAAATTCACACTTGATGAAACAAACATGTCCTTTATAGTTATCTAACCGGATGAAACGAGATTCTTGTTAAAAGGATGTACCTGGTCCAACTCTATTTCTCACGATGTGCAATTTAATTAAATTATATTCCTTATATACTGAGTTTCTTTGTCACTCTTTTTGGACAAAGGACCAAAAGTCCTTGGCGTAATATGTTCTTATTAAAGTGCTGAAAAACATCTCAAAACGGATACATTTTTATGGCTGTTCTTTTGGTAGCAATTTGTCTGTTGATCCCATTGTACACCTATAATGATTTATGTGAAGCTGAGGTTAGTTTCTTTTTCAATTCCAGTCTCATTGAACTAATCGGTCGGGGATCTACTCATTACCCACAGGTACAAAGTAGGCCTTGTGTGATGGGAACAACCACATGGTGATTATGGAGAGAGATGCAGTGCTGTCCCTTTGTTAGCCCAGTGGAGGTCTGCAGACAGATTTCACAATTGCTTGCTACCTGTGCCGGCTGTTCCTTAGCGCTCATTAGATCATTCTTGCCTTTGTTCATTCTTTTCTATACAGGCCGTCCCCAGGTTACGAACGAGATCCGTTCCGTATGTCTGTCTTTAAGCTGAATTGGTAGGCAAGTCAGAAGAATTGTAATACAGTAATAAATAATTATTGCATAGTAAATATAAAAGTAATTACATATGGTACTACACCTGGAGTCGACTAATTGCACTGTTTGAGTGTGCATTCATTATTACGAACCATTGTATTTCATTTTTAATATGATTGGACAGTCCGTTCATAAGTATTAGTTGTCTGTAAATTGGTCGTTCTTAACCCAGGGGCTGCCTGTATGTATTATAGCCAAGGAAACATTAAGAGACCACGCTATATGTTTAAACAAATCTGTATTTTTAAATCCTAGTTTAATCCTGGTTCTGCTGGCAGAAGGTTATGCTGAACAGCAGGCTGCTTCCAGGTTCAAAGTTTCTAAGACAGCAGTACACAAGAATAAGGTGAAGCAGGAGACACTGGGAACGACCAGGAACCAGCCAGGTAAAGTGCAGAAGCAACATTCTAATGCCAGAGACTTATGCGATAGTTTCTCATGAAACGTAGGATGACATCAAGTGACCTTCAAAAGGAAAGGGAATTATTAAGTGCAGATGTGAAGTGCACTGCTAGGATAGTTTGTAACAGGCTCCTACAAGCAGGACTGAAGTCCCATAAGGCAAGGAAGAAGCCCTTCATTAATGAGAAACAGAGAAGATCCAGGCTGCAGTTTGGGGAAAAATTTAATTCTCAGATGCACACCCATAAATTGAGAAAAGAGTGAAACAAAAAATTGTGCTGTGGTTCCTTAATTTTTTTTTCCACAGCTGTTAAACCACACTGCGGTGAACAATTTCCGTATACCTGCAAACCTCTGAGTGGCTTATATCACGCCGAATGAACAAAAGAGAACCAAAGAATAACCTAGTCATGGTAAATTTTTCATAAGAAATGATTTCAATCAACATTTAATAATGTTCCACTGACAGATGGTCTGGTATGGATACTCACTGGAAGTGATACGTCCATTAAGTTTCTATCAAAATCATCAACAGATAGGCGCATGTGTTTTGAAAACCAAGGAAAATAATGCCTATAAAAACTGCTTATTTATGAGTAAAAAGTCACACAGGTTTTTACATGAATATGTTTTATAAAACATTAAAATGCATTAATATGTACCTATAAGTTTGCTACCAGAACTACCTGTGTGGTTAAATGAAAATAATCAACATCCACATGACATCTCTAAACCAATAAGAAAATACTTTTTACAAAAGCGGTAATATAAGCACTATTATTGGACTCCTTTTATTAGTAAATTCAGCTAAAAAAATTTTCCTGAAAAGCTTTGCAGAGTTGTGTAAATCAGAACCGAAATTAAAATTGTAGGTTTTCAGCTCAGTTCCCTGACAATGTAGCTAGTGAGTACTGAGGAAACACAGGGGCATTGTCACGCTGACATGTGTGTTGACATCTGAGAGTGAAATGTGTTTCTTATCAATTCTCCAGTGAATGAGTTTTGAATTGAAAATTATAGTCATTGCAATGTGACAAATCCAGCATGAACTTCAACTACAGAGGAAACATGTATTTTCTGTCATTTGTGTTGTGATTCACTGTGGTCTCTGGAATATTGTGGCACAGCATGTGCTGTGAAATATGTACTTGGTATGCAAATATCTGTAAGTTCCTCCACTGGCGCTTGCCTTAAGTTACCAAGTTAGCTCTACGAGCAAGCATTGATATCTGTGGAATGACAGCCCACCTGCATCAAGTCAGTCATTATGGCCTGAATTCCTTCCTTCCCTTTACCATCAGCAGATGAGCAGTGCCTTGTCATTCTTCCATAGCAAGGAAATGAGTCTTATTCTAGACATTTTGCACGTGCGGTTCTTCAGTGATGGAGTGAGATACCTAGTGTCATCCGGTCTGCAGTGACCCTCATGACCTTCAAGAAATGGCACAAAACTTATCATTTCCTTGAACTCTTCAAAACTGGTCTCCCTAACCAATCTCTTCCCAACCAGTGACCGTAACAGATTCACTGTATATTGTTAACTTGTTTCATTGTGAGATGGTCCGCTTGACACCAGTAGGTCTTCCTCTGTGTTTTTGTATATTGCACTTAGACATTTTTCTGCTTTGCCCTTAGACCTCTGTTCTTGCCAAATTACCACCTGATGATAAACAGCGCTCGTATATCTCTTTTTATCCCCTTACAGTTATCTTGCCCTTATTTCTGTCCCCTCATTGGAAGCTCAGCCTAACAGCACTTATACCTAAATTGGATCCCTGACAGCTGTTTCCTCGTTATGTATAATCACTTGTATGTCACGTTGGAGAAAGTCTGCAAATAAATAAATATAAATGCAAATTTGGTGGTTCACAGTCCCATTCCGCAGTATGCTTTATTTAGGTTGTTTTATTTAGGAATATACAAGCTCAGGATTTTTACTGCTAAAAACAAAGGATGTGAATGTGGCTGTTCCTGGAAATAGCTTCTACATCCTGTACCATGTAAATGCGACGACAGCCATGGTGCTATTTGAACCTTTGTTTCTCACACTAACAGCAGAAATCTTGACTATATCACTGATATACTGACAAACTTCAGAGTGCCTTCTCCCCTGCAGAGTTACAGCAAACGGTCCTGCTGGACGCCTATGAAACTGACTCTGATCTTACTTCCCACCTGTAGGGTTGCTAAGCAAAAAATCTGGTTCATACACTTCAGACACTGATGCAGGAGCTGCACTGGGGATGCCTCTGGCGGGAATTAGCCTGACCGCCAGGCCAAAAGTGCCACATCACCAATTGGCAATGGCTGCTCTGAGCTTTACATAAACATATAGATAGCGAAAGTAGGGATGTTCCGCATATATTTGGTTTCTATCATATTTCAATCTGTACTGGAATAGAGAAACATTGACATTCTAACAGATGCTACATACTTAGCATTAAATAACACTGGCTTATAGCTAAACACCTGGCAAGGTTTCCTTGTGAAAACATTCGATTTTGTATATATGGGAACATTTTTAGATATTTGACAGCTACGCATGTGAGACTTACTACAACTGAACTGCTTACTTCCGGCCGGAATGTTCTCTGCATGCGATCGAAAGTGCGGCCGATCTGCCTTTTTTTTTTTGTCACAGCAATTTCATTTTCTAGAAGAGACTTAATGACCTAATATCTGGTGGCTCACCTCAACTTTCCTCCCATTTAAGGGGATCAGGCAGGGAGCTTCTACAACAAACCTGATTAGGAGGTGCAAGGTTAGGGGAAACCAGAAAAAAAAGGATTGAAACTGATGAAGGAAGGCAGAGTTAATTAGCTTAACGACATTGAGGAGAGCAGGGAGTGGCTGAGGGGAGCGATCGATGGGGGCGGGGGCCTTTATAAAATGTACCCCATATGCTCGGGGCAGTAATCTGCTAAAGTAAAGCACAGGTGCTCCAAGGGGTTAAAGTAACGCTCCATTTTGATCTTCCGAATGAGAAAATCATATTTCATTTATCATTATGTTTTTCCACCCCAGACGCCCATCCCTGATTGAATTTCAGTTGTCCGGCGTGCTTGTCTGTAGCTGCTGGCAGGGCTGGGAAGCCGCGGAAGGTGGTGTGATGTCTCCCATTGCCACTTATGTTTGCCCATGCTGATAATTTCACAATATTACACTGTGATTTTGGGTGTTACTTCCTCTGCTATGAAGCCTTATTTTCTCTGCCGAAAGCCAAAAACAGTTTCTTCAGTTTCTTTGCAACTTTGGGCACAGAACAGTAAACGAACAAATTGCAACCAGACACTGTTTGATCTGTTCTGTGTGCGTTACAGGGTGGGGGGGGGGGCAAAACAGTGGTATGTTACAGAGAACAGTTTACTGGTAATTTAAAATATTTATGTGGGTACTTGGTATGTTTGCTATACTTTTGAACTATGCTGCATTTAAAAAGAGGCTGAATCGCAATAGAATTGTTACTATTGAGTCATTGGGTCCTTTCAATTTACCTTAAATTTGTATATATGAGGGAATCTGAAGTGGCTTTCTCCACTAAAGAAGGATTTTTAATCGATCCATACATTCATCTCCAACCATTATACGATTTACTTTAATCTTTAAAATAAACTCGCAACCTATGCAATGGTGTAACATCGTAATGTAACTGTGACCTTGACACACTGTCCCAAACCACCACTGTGCCCAAAGAAAGTCTCTTTGTATCCCGTTGTAATGTGTCAGCCTGCGATCATGCCGAAAACAAGACTTATACCATCCATCCTCAAACTCTGCTGCACATATTTTGTATTTCATATCAGAGAAATTTGTATTTTTTTAGCTGTAGATGTTATTCATAGTATAAAAGCATCTAATTTCAGTAAAGTACAGCTATTGCTTGAAAGTGTAGTCAACTGAACTATTGTTTATGTTCAGGTGAATTGGCAAATTGCCCACAATGAATAAGCGTGTGCCTGCCAATGAAACTGAATCCTATTTAAGATGTCCCTCTGCCTGTGTCCTGAGCATTCTGGGATACATCTCAGGAACGCTGCGATCCTGTACCAGACAAGTGGTCATGATGCATAGAAATGTGGATTTATCAAGTCCCTACTTTTTTAGTTTTTGCTAAACATCTAATGACTCAATTGTTTAAATTGCCCTGGTTTATAAAATAAGTGAAGTGAGCTTTATTGCCATCCCATCCATGTACAATATATAGTGGAAGCAAACAATGTTCCCCCAGGAACGCAGTGCAACACGCATACAAGATGTACACGAGATTATTGTGCAGTAAGACAACTGTGACAGTCCAATAAATACACACACACATACAACAGAAAAAAATATGGGGGTGGGAGAGGGGGTTTATAAACCCCCAAATAATCAAAACCAGTCAATACAACCCCCTGGACCCCCTTAAAAGTATGGAAATCTCAACAGCCCCAATGCTCAACCCAAGGTTTTGTCTTTGTATGTATGTATATGTGGTGTAGTAAAGTGGCTAATGTAGATGGGATGGGTGGGGTCAACTTCATTTAGCACAGGTGGAGGGGCCACAGCAAGGTTTTCGAGAACTTGAGAGCATTGGGGGAAGAGGAGGTTACAGAGTGTGTTGGAGCCGGTCTAGATGAGCAGGTGGGTAAAGAGTCCATGGGACAAGTTGGAGGGGTCGGCCAATAATCTGGAGGCCATTGGTGTTTTGGAAGGTGTCCTGAACGGGGGGAAAAGAGACCCCAGCGTTCTCAGCTGTTTTTACTGTCAGCTGCAGCGACTGTCTGAGACAATTGCAGTTCTCAAACCAGACAATGATGAAGTTCAGGGCAGGACGCTCTCTATGGTGCCCCTGTGGAACGTGGTGAATATGGGGAGAGGAAAGTTTGGTCTGCTCAGTCACCACAGGAAATGGAGCTGCTGCTGTGCTTTCCTGGCTAGAGGGGGTGTTGGGGGATCAGGTGAGCCGAAGATGGGGAACAATCAGCACAGCAGGTCCTGAAGTCAAAAATCAACTCCTTTGTTTGGTTTGTTGCTCTTGCGTCAGCTTGCGAGTCGCTATGCCACCACCTTGAACGCTGAATCATCAGTACTATTGATGAGTCCCAGCGCTGTTGTACCATTGGCAAACCTGATGATGTGGTTTGAGAGTGTGGTTGTGAGTTAGCAATGTGATCAGCAGTGGACTGAGCACATAAGCCTCCATGCCTCCAGGGGTCAGTCTGATGGTGCAGCGTATGCCCTTGCCTACCTGAGCTGTCTGAGGGCTTTCAGTCAAGAAGCCCAAGATCCAGTTGCTTAGAGCAGTGTTTCCCAACCCAATCCTCTGGGACCCCCAGATGGTCCAAATTTTTGTTACCTCCTAGCTCCCTGCCAGCCAGTCCACATTTTTGCTCCCTTCCCGTTCCCTATGGGGAACCAAAAATTAGGACTGTCTCGAAGGACTGGATTGGGAAACTTGGACTCAGAGAAGGCTCAGCTACCACATCAGTCTCTGGGGGATGATTGAAGTAAAGCTCCACAAAAATCAATGATGAGCAATCTTACATAAGTATCTTTTTAATCCACTTGGGACAGAAACCAAACAAAGGGCAGAGGACATAGTGTCCTCAGTTAGAGCAGTATGTGAAGTCTAAGGGGTCTCGTTAGATAGGGAGTCTCTTTTTTTCAGTGGCCTAGACTAGTTGATTTAAGGATTCATTTTGCAACCCTGTCATTTTTCATCGGTCTAGCTGTGATTATCTGTGCTTCCAACACTCTTGTAGAGTATCATTAATCTCTGTTTTTACTGGAAACATGGCACCTAATTTAGACTTTAATCTGCATTACATGTAAATTTCCTAAAGCCAGCATTGTCTAGTGCACAAGAAATACTCTGACACCTAAAAATCTATAAGAGAACTTCCACATTTTCAACTATTTCTAAAGCAAAAGCTAGGACAGGGGACAGGTTGAACAATAACTGATCTGAATCTCCACTTGTTATATCTAATTCAAATGTTTTCTGCATTTGAATTAGACATTTTTGCCAAAATGAAGGCATATGTAGCCAAAAAAAAAAAAAAAAAACTGGAGAAAATACACATACCATTTCTAAGTACTTCTAACTATTACCAGTACCGATAATGTCCAGCTCTGTGAGGAGGAGGGTTAGAGTGGGCCTGGCCCATCCAATCGCAAGTTTGGCCCACCGTAATGCTTAGTAAGTTCTAACCAATCACATTTTTATTGTAACTATATAGGACGTAAACCTTTATTATTGTTCAAAAGCACTGCAGTAGTGAAGAAGGACATTTACAAAACCCTAGGATCCACTGTGAACTATCCCATTGTCTTAGCTTGCGATTTTCTCTGTTGTTCACATCAATTCTCTGTCCTTGGGCACAGTATGTTAGTAACACACTGGTGTACCTGTGCGTCTCTCTGTTTGCCTGCAAATTAAAAGTAAAACTGTCATTCTGTTGTATATTTTTAATTGACTGCTGTGGCCTTTCACTATAGCAAAGACATGGTTATAAATTAAAATCTTTTTTCCCCCATAATTTTTTCCATCAGTTTTAATAAGCCCAAAAATCTTGTAAGAGCAATGTGTGGATCAGAGGAGTCATTCTGAAACTATTTTAAGTACAACGGATTTCAGGGGTTAAAGGCTTTAGGGAAGCTCTGTATTTTGAGAGAAAAAAAAACAATGTTTCACTCATTAGAACAAATAAATGCTTACAGACATTATATATAAAAGCCTGAGTTATTCCTCTGTAGTGAACAAAGCATTTTATCCAAAATAACAAAAAGCAGTGTTTAATATTGGTTACAAACATAGAATATATAGTGGAAACAAAAGGAATGGAATGTATTAAAATGCATAGCCGATATCTGTGGAAGACAGCATTGTCACCTAGAAATAATTAACTTATTTTTCAGAAATAATGGTGGTAAAAAGTACAGCCCATTGCATTTATACAACTGACAAGTGAAACTATATTCCCAAATGCTGGATAAATATTGCCTATTGTCAGAATAAAATGTTGGATATGCATCCATTATGATATAATGGCTGGATGACATTGTACTGCTTGTTTCACACACACACACACACACACACACACACACACACACACACACACACACACACACACTCGTTGCTGAATATAATTAGTAGCTCCTTCCATGAATTTACTAAATCCTGAGATATCGGCTACTCAACACTAACCCCTCCATGCTAACTCAGGTCTTTCCTTGCCTGCACTGTTACAACACGTTTCTGCGCGGGTCTTATTGAATGTGCTCTGGTCTTCATAGATGCACGCTCAGTGGTCCTGAGCACTCTCGATTGGGGCCTGGTCACAGCCGGATTTAATTTCAGGATCCTAGTTCTAGGCAATCATGCAGCAAATGGCTTAGGACCTTATTATCTATAGAACATCATCAGGGGCCTACAGACTGTCTGGACCACAACAATCAACAAGAGCAGGAAGTTCAATAGTCCCTGGGCAACCTGTAATTGCCCCTCTAGATCTCATTTTGTACCGCTGTCCTCCACCTGAACAGGTCTGGACTGACCCCGATATGCCAATAGGCATGTAGCCCCTGCCCCGATGGGCCAATAGGGATGTAGCCCCTCCCCCTATGGACCAATAGGCAGGTAGCCCCTCCCCTGATGGGCGAATAGGGATGTAGTCCCTCTCACCACCTCCAGCGCCAACCACCACAAAATATACCTGCTTAGAAAAAAATGCTTCCAATATCTGTAAAGACTGATGACCAACATCCCATATTCCAATACAAAATAAATACCAAAGATTTAGCATTTTAATATTGTTTTGATAATTGTTATTCTTAATTGTTGTTACTCTTTTGTATATTAAGTTATTGTGTCATATTTCTGAGCTCCACATTTATTTCTTATTGGTTTTATGTTGCTTTAAATAGGCGAGAGTGTGCATGCTTATTTATCTGGATATAGATTTAACTGTAATTAAATTTCATATCATGTAATTAACTATCATATTAATATCAGCCCCCAAATGAGTCCTCTGGCCTGTATTCTAACGTCATTTTTACTTTTTGTCAGATTTGCTAATAGAATCGGCTGATTGATTTAATATCAGGAGGTTTAATTTATCACGGATTTATTGTATTATTTATTTCATTTAACACTGTTTTAAAACTGTTTTTTGATAATGACCTTACTTGGTCATGTATACAAAGCTACATTCCCCATATTAAAATTGCTAAAGGTGCTCTTTATATAATTTCAGTGCAGCAGTTATTTGGACCGGCGCTTAATCCAGATCTTAAACTTGCCTGGATTTCTGCCAAAATGCCTCAGTATCTGGATTTCCAGGTGGCATCGTTAATTACCTCACTCTTCCTTATACATGTGGAACCTTTCAAATAATTAGACAGAGAAAACCACGCTTATGGTCTTGAGAAGCTTTAAAGTGAAACTGTTCTAATACCGTGTAAAATATTTAAAATGCTATAAGGCACTTTATTATATACATTATATAGGCACTGAAATATATAATAGTGGCATATATATGTAACATATTGTATATATGTAGCAAATATTTTCTTTCCTCCTGCTATTTTGATCTTTTTGAAATGTCTTTGCTCACCAATACTCTGAATCTTCCAGAAGTACAGTGTGCTAGCATTCAGTCATTAATCCCACACAAGTAACACGCACTCCACACATCTCGGATCAAATTATTCATCTCTCATTTTTCAGAAGAACCATTTATCCCTTACATATGATAAGTGCTGCTTCTTTAACATGTGGATCAGCAAATTCCTATCAGGTTATGGGTATGGCATATTGACTTGCCATTGTGAAATTGTACCCAAATCCCAAGCCCTAGGCTTTAAAAACATGATGTCTTTGTGTGAAAAGAATGATGAGATAAGAATGTTATGTACACAGACAGTTTTGAAATGAAAACTGACATTAAAACTGTAAAATCTGGCAGTAACAAAATTGTATAGAATATTACATACTTAATGCATTTAGTTACTGAGACTGCTCATCCAAATTTAAGAATTTAAATTCATTTTCCGTAAAAGTTTTTCTGGAGAATGTCTCAGAGCACAAAGTGGGAGTCGTTTCTGGAATCGGAATGGGGTGGCATGGTGTAAAGCCATGATGAGAAAAGCATGAGTCTTAACGGAGTTCCACTCATTTTCTTTTGAACTGTCTCTCACAGGATGCAGGAGAAAGCCAAATGGTTGGCAACAGTGTATCAGCTTGGCTTTGACTTCCACCACTGAGTCCTTATTTTAGAACTTCCTTCATGTGTTCCCATCGTAAACTTGTCTGCCATCTACCTGTCAACTCCATTAGCATTTTCAGGACAGACACATTAAATTTATGTAAAGAAAACAATGATGCGAAGTAAAATACTGCTGTTCTCCATATGTTTTGTTCACACGGTATTTATTTTCATAGCAGTCGGGTGCGTTTTCGATGCTGGCAACACAAAAACAGCATTCACACCAAACGAGTGGAAGCATGGATTCATTTACATTTATTACCAAATCCTGACTCCACTTATCTGATATGGAAAATTATGGACAATGCTTATGTTACTGGTTATCCCATTTCAACTCCCAATTGTGTTAGTATATTGTGATGTGAACATGTCTAGTGTAACAAAAATAAAAGCTAGAATAAATAAAAATAGCATGAAAGCATTCGAGCCCGTTTCCAACAAAAGCTGGGAAGCTATGTAAAATATAAATTAGAACCGAATGCAGCGATGTGCAAATCATATAAACCCATATTTAATTGAAGATAGAACAAAGACAACATATCAGGTGCTGAAACAGAAATTCTAAATATATTCTAAATTTGAATTTGATGCCAGAAACATATTTCAAAAAAGTTAGGGCAGGGGCAACAAAAGACTGGAAAAGTCATATAATGGAACACAAAATACCTGGTTGAGTATCTCACGATAAATTAGGTTAATCGGCAAGAGGTGAAGTTGGGCAGCAGTTCATCACTCTGTGAAAGACCATGTATGCAGATAGTGTAACAATTTAGGAATAATGATCCTCAATGTAATATTGGGAAGAGTTTGGGAATTTCATCATCTACAGTACATAATATCATTAAAAGATTCAGAGAATCCAGAGAAATCTCTGTACGCAAGGAACAAGGTCAAAAACCAGTATTGGATGGCCGTGATCTTTGGTTCCTCAGGCAGCACTGCATTAATAACACACAATTCTATAATGGAAATCACTGCATCGGCAAAGGGAACACTTCTGAAAACTAATGTCTATGAACACGGTTCATCACTGCATCCACAAATGCAGTATGAAACTCTAACATGCGAAGAAGAATATCTAAACATGATCCAGAAACACCACCGACTTCTCTAGACTTCTCATTTATGATGGACTGAGGCAAAATGGAAAACTGTCCTGTGGTCTGATGAATCAAAATTTCAAATTCTTTTTGGTAAATCACGGATGCTGCGTCCTCTGGGCTAAAGAGGAGAGGGACCATCCAGCTTGTTATCAGTGAATCATTGAAAAGCCAGCATCCGTGATGGTATGGGGGCGCATTAGTGCCCATGGCTTGGGTAGCTTGCACATCTGGGAAGGCACCATTAATGCTGAATGATATATACAGGTTTTGGAGCAGCATATGCTGCCATCCAGACAACATCTTTTTCAGAGAAGGTCTTTTCAGCAAGACAATGCCAAGACACATTCTGGAATATTACAACAGCATGGCTCCATAGTAGAAGAGTCTGGGTGCCTGCAGTCCAGACCTGTCACCCATTGAAAACATTTGGAGCATCATGAACGAAAACTATGACAAAGGAGACCCTGAACTGCTGAGCAGTTAAAAATCCTCTATCAGGCAAGAGTGGGACAACACTTCACTTTCAAAACTCTAGCAATGCTGTTATACCTATGAATTGCACTAACTTTTATAACATGAAATCTCTGAAAAGATTTTTTTCTCTTGTCGTGTAACTGTTGTTCATATAAGTATATGAGAAGGATACTGAAAATGAGAAACAATGCCTCACGCCAAGGGGATCTACTGGGAATCGGTATAATACAGATTATCATGCCAATTTAAATAGCAATTTCAAGCAAAACTGTTCTTATTGGTTTTAGATAGACAGATGTGATTGAAATAAAATCTAATATCCACAGTTATTATTGACACAGATTTTAGAAAATATAGGTTATGTTCATAATTTTATTTTATTAATGTTATAAATTTGGTTTCTTGAAACTGGAACGAGTTAACTTAAACAAAACAAAATGTACTGAAATTAAAGGAACAGATTAAAAATAAATAAAATGGATAATTCTGTGGTGCTGGGGGGTATTTTTGTTCAGCTGAAACGACCAAAAAAGCAATGTACTGAATGTGCTGTATGCTAAATATCTCACGATTTGGAATTTTGTTCTCAAAATAGTCTTTGAATTGCCAAGAAAGTGCTGCTTTTTTCCAGACAACATAAGTTCATGCATGAGCTCATCATGTTTAAAACTTTGTTTCACAGTTGCAGTCATGCAACAAAACATCTGTTTCACTGCTCTTCTTCAGACAGTGGCCTGGATTGTGAATCCGGATTCTGATGAAATGTATTTTTAACCTCTTCTGACCTCAGGATTAAATGCTATATTTTTCCAAAATATAGAACGATGTGTCAGAATGTTGCTCAAACCTTTAGTGCTTGTCAAAATGTGCTTACAAAATTTTTATGGAGAAACATAAACACTAACTAATTGTTTATATTTAAATGCCAGATTTTTGAAAGAATATACAGTATTCTCCTTTCCCTTCCCAACACCAATTACTCCAAAGCCCATCCAGCTTCTGAGAACAGGGATTTCATTGCTTTGCTATTGTTGATGCGCAATTTAAGGTGTTTGAATAGCATTACTAAATTTTCATACATATGCCCTTTATCTACAGTGCACCCCAGTTCTCTGGTAAGGCAAAAGCTCTGGGGAATTAGTATTTCCGCCGTGTTTGAGAGCTCTGACATGCCCTGAAGAATGACAAATTTTGCTTCGGATTAATTTGCTACCTGAGAAACAGGCTGCTTGAAAATATGTGGCACATTACCGATTCAATATCCGCAAAATTTTCTGATGTTTTTACATTTGACTGGGCACGTTTATCATTTCTTAGCAAACGTGATAAATGGCAGGCTGATCATCCAATCAGTCTTTTTATTCTGTTTCATACTATTTAGTTAACTGCTTGCCATCTTCTTAGAAATTCCACAGCCTTGCACAGTCTTACAGACATTTTTTTGCTTTGATTATTAAAGTGGAAAATAGTTACTCTGTAACACAGCAGCACATGTGGACATCCTACAGAGGATTCTGCACAATATTACCCTAAAGACAATGAAATTACACATATTCCTGACAGCTGTGTGGAGAAAAGTCTGATTGTCAAAAAAAGCTTCAAAGGGCATAATATCAAATTCTTATGCAACTTGAAATCACAGTACGTTGTATTTATGTCCAGCTGGAAAAGGCTAATCTGATAGAAATTTTGACGTGCAATAAGTCTTGGTGTTAAGAAAGTAATGTGACACTTTTGTAGAATGTATCTAATTCCCATATATATGTACACACACATACACATATACATATAGTGAAGAATCTATTGTTTTCATTACTGCAAAATGATTCAGTCCTTCCGTATTGTGCTTTTTTCTTTTAACTTTGATTTTTCATTTCTCAATTCAGTAAAATTACTCATGAAAGTATAAGATGCACCCTTGGAAATGTAAATGAAGAAAAAGTGGGAAAGAGAGTAGGAACTGACATGCAAACACAAATGAAACACTTATGTCTGTTTATCAATGTGTGTGAGTGTGAACAAGAAGGAGAATGAAGTGTGAATTCCCCAAAAAGGAACTTAGCTCAGGCATTAATCTTCAACATTTGACAGCTTGGAAAGTTCTTAAAGAAGCAGCGCTTCCTTCAGCCATTGTAATGCATCAGCTCAAGCACAACTCTTAATAGATGGGAAAGATGTTCTCTGGAGAGGGTTTTGGTCTGAAATGACAGAGTCTTGCATTACAGAGCTGTTGGTTGTATGTGGGGGTGGGAGTTTGATACAGGAGGGGGAAGGTATTGTGTCCTCCACTACCTCTTCATACCATATTGACAGCCTTGACTAACCCAGCTAACGTCCAACTTGTCCACATAAGACAAGTACCCATATACATGTCCAGTGTCCCCCAGCAAACCCTTTACATTTTTGTTGAGAAGAAGTTCATTTAATTTAATGTACCTCCTAACCATTTTCAAAGTACTTTTATGCTTAATAAGCGAATATAAGCTTCCTGTTGGGTACACCACCGAAAGATAAAAAGATTACACTGCCATAAAAAGATTACTTCTGCGTGTTCTTTCAGTCCGTCAGTCTCTAATGTCCAGAATAACAAGCAACAAGTCCGTGGCAGATAGAATACATCTCAGAAATTGCCCAAAAGCCGTACTACAGTTCTGATCAGAATCAGATCATTTTTTGATGGCTTGTTTTAATGAAACCCTATTCGACGCTTACAATTTGACATTACGATTAGGTGCTTGATGGGGAAAAAAGGAAATATTCATAAATAACAGAATTGTGGAAGCATGATGGTTCAGTAGGCAGCTCTGTGGAGTTCTGAATGCTGCCTCTACACTGTATGGAGTTTGCACCCAATGCAAGATACGGTACAATCTGGAAAAATAAAATGCAAGTCTTATGCTGATAAAAAAACCAAAATCTATCTGTTTACGTTGTGGGAATGTCTGTATAAGTATTCTACATCATGAATTAAATCTTTCATAAATCTTGTTACAAGCTTGATGTCCACAATTATCCTCTTGTGCATTTGTGCAGTGATTTATGCAGTGCTGTGCATGTGGTAAGTGGATGCCACTGTTTCACTGCAGGAGAATAAGTCTCATAGTTGACAAAAAATTATCTGTCGTTCATCTGCTGGTCACCAGTTGACAGTAACAGACTGTCCTTGCAGTCAGTGCAACTCTGCATGTGTCATGTAACAAATTGGTGAAAACAGCTATCATGTTGTCAGTGGGGCACGTGTAACGAGCACACGTGTAACGAGCACACATGGGCTGCAGGTAAATTATCCTGACGTCCGTGAAAGGTGAAGCTGGCAGCTATATTTGATAAAAAATGTTTATCAACCCATACAGTGATCTGTATATGGCTTGTATATTGTGTATTGTATGTACATTGTCTGTCTAACTTGAAAGATACCATTCGCAGGAGCCAAATTCCTCGTGTAATTTAACATACTTGTCCAGTGAATCTTATTCTGAAATCAAAGATGAATCATATCTATGTTAATACATTCTTTGAGTACACCTGTAATGAGAGTCATTGGGTTCATAGAGTTTAAGTCACACATATATTAACAAAAAAATAAAGTACACATGCCTGGACATGATATCCATTTGAATAAATTTTAAATGATTCTGTATTGCTTCAGTTAATTGTTCATACTTCTAGCTATGAAATTATGATAGTAGATGGCTGGACAACCAATAATTACAAAATGATTCTGGTCGAACATAATCCTGCATATATTTTTATTTATAAATGCAAACCGTGGTATATCTGAATGAAATGAAATCTGAAAATCTGACTTGTATAATAAGCTAAGCTATTCTGTCTTTTTTCAGAAAGAATCTTTAGCTTCTGTGTGGTCCTTCATCTCGACTTGTGCAAGGTACGCCATGTATGATGCGGCACATGTGGAATTTTCATTACGCGGAGAATCCAAATAAGCAGCCCAGGAAGAGCCCTTGACAAAGACGAATGACTGAGAAAATGAATCTGCCCTCCAACTTGTAACTTCTCTTTCTCCAATTGCAAATTAAAGCACATTTACCAAAAAAGAAAGAAAAACAAAAATGTTAATATTAATGGCAGGACCTAATGGGAAGGACTATCATTCCCTTCTAGCTAAGGAAAAGTAGCAGGCAATCTGTATGACAAGTACATAGTTCATCTCAAGCTGCATTCTTGTGTTGTGCAATCTGGAGCTTGCGTGTAAGTGTCAAGGGGTTGTGGAGGGATCAGCTTGAGCGTAAAGGGTCACCCTGTACTGCCGTCCTTCCCCAGCCATGGAGGGATTAGCTTCCGTTCCAGATGTGGTGGAGGGGCCAGTCAAAGGCATACAGTGGTTCACACAAGGGCATGCACTTTGTCTCCGACACTGCAGTAGACTGTAGAATGTCCCCTCCTCTGACCCATAATGTCATTAAGAGTGATTGCCTGATCATAACATCCTTCATATCTGTGAGTCACGGATCTGGGTAAACGCATCCAGACAAAGCCATTCAGTTAACCTTCTATTTGAAGTACTCTGCATACACATTTAACCGGTCGCAACTACAGTAAACACGTCATGCTTTCTAATGTTTTAATTGTCCATCGGTGACGATAACACAGTAATGCTTTGATCACAATTCAGTGCATTAAAGTGACATGTCTACATTTCCACATGACTAAAATCTATATACTTATTTCTTTTTTAATGAAATTTTATCATGTTCATCACTGCTTCTCCTTCCACATTGTAAAACAGCATGACCTTCAAAAGTGAAAATGGGAGAAAACAATGTGTATTTCACGGAAAAGTTACCCCAGGTTGGGAATTATACTTGGATATGGAATACAGCACCTGACAGTTAACCCTGATGACTGATTAAATGCAAGTGAACATATTGCAGAATTTAACTCAAGGAACCATGGTGTCTGGTAATCATATCAGGGAGTCACAGCTGTTAAAAGAGTAAACTATGGTAGACTATAGTAAATACCCCAAAGATACAAACATGTCACACTGAAATGTGGAATTTGCATCTGTACTCTTATTTGCTTTTTAATTGTCAAATATTTGACTAATATTTGAGCTAAGCTGTAGCATTCAGAGGTAGTATCCACATATATTTAAAGCTTAGTGTTTCTTGTTGTCCAACATAAACCTTGAGCACGGGTATAAAACTCCAGTCCCGGGGGGGCCAGAATTTTTGGGATTCCCCTCATTTAACATACCTGATTCAACTCCTTGTGCTAATTACCACGTCGCTCTTGAGCCGAATCATTTGTGATGGAACAGGGAATGAACTAAGCTACACAGGGCTCCGCCCCCCCAGGACTGGAGTTTGACACCCCTGGTCTAGAGGAACCAGAGGCAACCAATGAAAGAGGCTACTACTAACTGCATATGTTTAATGCTGTGGTTGAATTCCTATGGTATGTCAGAGGCCAAGTTGAAAATCAGAGCCAGGCCGTGGACCAGGCAAATTTGGCTTTTGCTAGGGACGCCAGACCACTAGGGGCACACTGGGATGCTTGCAATAGTATTGCGCAGTCATCCTGTGCACCATCTTGGTACAACCATATACAGCACACTGCCTATGATAACATGAAATAATGTTATGCAATATGAAAAGAAAACCCACGTCATCGAGTGTGACACATACACATGGCTGTTTATCGTTATCATATTTTCGACATGTAATGGTTAAGTTAAACATTGCTCTGTGCTGTAATGTAAATGTTACAGTGTGGTGCTAATTGTCGTTGTTATTACAACAAATCTAGTCCCAAGTTCACTACTAGTGACCAAACGTGCAGAGTGTCATGCACCACACAAGAAACTATGCACCCAAATAGCGGATGAAAACATTTGCTTAGGGTGATGTCACCTGCAGCCCTGCTTTTTTTGGGCGCAGCGGGGTGGCGTTAACTAGTTTTTGCCTGGGGCACTTGATTGGTACGCTCCAGCTTTGTTGAAAATGATGCAGTATTAAATTATACAACAAAATGAGTAATCATACATAGTAAGAGGATGTGATATTGTTTTATGCATCCAATAAATAAGGGATTTCAACCTCAAAATAGGATTCTATCTATCTATCTATCTATCTTTTGTTTGTTTGATGCTTGCTTAAGGAAATTATGTGATACATAAATGATCTTAAGTCATTCAAATGACATCAAATTAGCTAGCATTTTTAGATGCTAAATCATTTAATGAATTGCATAAATTATTAAAAGCTTAAAACATCTTCAAAGACAATATCCATCCATCCATTTTCCAAACCACTTATACTATTGGGTCGCGGGGGGTCCGGAGCCTATCCCGGAAGCAATGGGCATGAGGCAGGGAACAACCCAGGATGGGGGGCCAGCCCATCGCAGGGCACACTCACACACCATTCACTCACACATGCACACCTATGGGCAATTTAGTAACTCCAATTAGCCTCAGCATGTTTTTGGACTGTGGGGGGAAAGGAAACCCCACGACGACATGGGGAGAACATGCAAAGTCCACACACATGCGACCCAGGCAGAGACTCGAACCCGGGTCCCAGAGGTGTGAGGCAACAGTGCTAACCACTGCACCACCATGCCGCCCCTCAAAGACAATATGAATGTAATAAATATTTTGGATTCAGATATCAATGATCAATAGAAAATGAGTGTGTTCAGTGATGTTTTTAATAAATGATATGAGAAGGTAGCACTTAAGTAGTGCTAAACATTTGGCTTTAAAGTCATAGAGTAACAACTATAGCTGTGTACTTGAGGTACTGAAATCAGTTATAATATCAAAGTAAGTGAAGTACAAAAATATACATTTTGAATATACATTCATTTTTTTTATATGTTCACAATTTTAAACCAATTTTTAAATATAATGTATGAAATAAAATGATGCTTTATTTGCCAATAAGTACCATACAGGTTCATTGGAATGCTTCATATTCTGTTGTGCTGTGCTATGTGACATACACAGATGTGTGCGTAGGTGTGTGTGGGGGGGGGTTCAGTGGTTGCCTCAGACTTCTACGACCAGGGTTCGAGTTTCCACTATGGCTCCATGTGTGTGGAGCAGGGAGGGGAACAAGTTGCTCCTTGGTGAGTCCAAATCAAGTCCCGAGTCAAAACATTGAGCCCAAATCTTTCCATCGTTTTTGGTCATCAAATTTGTGACTCAAGTTTACATTGAGGTGCGAGTTATGTAACTGACTACCTATGTCAGTGTTTTTTTTTTACCTTTCGTGTTTAAAAGTAGCTACAGCAAAAAGACACAAGTTGATAATACCAAGACTTCTGGAGTTATGGAGTATGTGTCGTGTCCAAGTCTTGAGTCATCTAACCTCCAGTCCAAGTTGGGTCCAAGTCTTTCCATCAGTTTTGCTGAGTCAAGTCACCAGTCATCAATTTTTGGGTCGAATCGCGAGTCAGTGACTCGAGTGCCCACCTCTGGTGTGGAGTATTTATCTTCTCCCCGTGTCATGGTGTTTCCTTCAGGTACTTTGGTTTCTCCTCAGAGTTCAAAACCATGCTGAGGTTAATTGGAGTTCTGCATAGGTGTGCATGTGTGAGCGACTGGTGTGTGTCACTGTGCCCTGTGATGGGTTGGCACCCCATCCTGGGTTCTTCCCTGCCTTGCACCCATAGCTTCAGGGATAAGTTCCGGAAAGAGCTGCAGATAGGCTGAGTGGAGCATGACTGCTTGTGAGTGTATGTACTGTATGTGCCGTCTGATGGATTCCAGTTCCAGGTGTACGACAACTATGTGCCCTACACTGCCTGGGATTGGCTCCGGCTCCCCCATGTGACCCAGATCAGGAAAAGAGATTAAAATGTAGATGAATGGAATGATATATTATCATTCAATTTGGGTTTATTCCAACAAATCATGAACTTTTCTGAATCATGAACTTTTCTCTTCCGTTTTGTTTTACTTAACATTCCTTTGGATTGAAAATAAGAAAAAAATAGCTGCACTAAGTCAATAAGAAGACAGGCAGCAGCCTTGATCTGCATCTTGTAGCTTGTGCCACACAGAGATCTGCACAGCGTGTGCCCGGCATTTTGCTTCCTGCTTTACGCTTGGATTTTGTTGCTGTGCGTGTGGAGTTTGCCTGTATTCTCTGTGTCATGCAGGTTCCCTCTTGGCATCCCAGTCTCCCCCCTCAGTTCAAAGACATATAATTAGGCTAATTGGAGTCTGAATTGCCCCTGGATTGTGGCTGTGCGGGTTTGTGCCCTGTGATGGTCTGCCTTGTGCTCTGTGCCGCCTGGGATAGACTCCAGGGCCCCTGCAACCCTGCCCAGGACAAGTGCTTGGAGGATGGATTGTTTTTTTTATTATTAATTACTGACTCAGTGGGTAGCACTGTTGCCTCATACCGACTGAGTCCTGGCAATCTAGAGATGCTGGCTGTGCATGTGGAGACTTCATGTTCTTCCTGTGTTACACAGGTTCCTTCCAGCTACTCTGGCTCCCTAAGATACGAGGCTAGGTGACCTGGCATTATATGTGAGTGTGTGTGCATATGTACAGCTCTGTCTCCTGTGACAGACTGGCATTCTGTCCAGGGTGTTCACTGGCCTGGTGCCCTGTGATTCCTGGGATTGACTGGATATGTGTCCCCTATGATACTGTACTGGGTAAGTGTTTGGGATCCGGATGATTGGATAAACATCTGCGTTTGCTGTCAGAAATGTAAACTACGTATAGCAGCCGAATGAAATACATGAATGAATTGAACAGAAATTTATTTAAATTAAATAATGGAAAGTGGTTTGAGGGAAATCTCAGACAGGAAAAGAGGGTCATAACTCAAGCTTGATCTGTATCACAGCATTGTCTTCATCCAGCAAGATGGAGCAACCTGAACTAAAGTATAAACAGAGAGTTGGGAGTTAAAATACGAACCACAAGGCTTTGTTGCATTTGTTAATTAACTCCAGATGGCACAAATTATTTTACATTCATAACAGACAAAAATACAGCAAGAGAACATAATTCATTGTATCTCCAAAAGCAAGTCAGATTTTTTTTGTTGCAAATGCTTACAGTACATTGATCTGTTGATACGCAATATCAAAACAAATCAGTAACTAATGCAGGCTGCTTTTGAGTGAAATTATTTTTCATGCAGTCCAGAAATCATGGGAAAAAGTCCAATTTTTCATTCATAAAATTGCTTAAAATATAAAACAGAACTGACTAAAATGCAGATGTTTGCAATAAAGAGCCGTTGACTTACAGGTATAGTTTTAAATTGCATCTTCATTTATAATGCGTTATTTTTGTCTCGCTGACGTCGTTATCGACATCTTTGAGTGCTTAAGTGATGGTGTAATCTCTGGAAACTTGATTGCTTTCCTCAGACTTTTTTATCCGATGACTTATACGCAAATTATCCCTTAAGGTGTAATATAAGTTATAACTCTCTAAATTACATTAATTAATAATTTTGACTGGTGGGGTGGGGAAGTGGTGAATCTGGAGTTTGAATGTGCACCTGTTTGTTTTGGCCAACGTACAGTGAGGGCCTGTTCACTCACTCCTAGAACCCAAACGAGAGGAAAACAGAGATATTCCCTGTAGCCACCTTACATTTCAGCCAAAATCAATCCGCCAGGCTGTCTAAACAGCTGCTCTGTATGTGTCAGCTGCTGATTTACCAATATATTACAGCGTTATATTGCTTGGCAGACACTTTTATCTGAAGTAACTTATATAATCTGCAATTTTTTCACTATTTCATCTCTTAATCTAAATTTCTTCAGGTATAGTATGTGTAATGTTTCTCCTGGGGCCTGAACTAGAAATTTTCTGGTGACACAATCCCATACAATCTGTACTATTCTTCTGAATGATACCATATATCATCGTCTCCAATATTT
Organism: Brienomyrus brachyistius; assembly: GCF_023856365.1. Classification (NCBI taxonomy): domain Eukaryota; kingdom Metazoa; phylum Chordata; class Actinopteri; order Osteoglossiformes; family Mormyridae; genus Brienomyrus; species Brienomyrus brachyistius. The sequence goes on along the minus strand of NC_064547.1, from coordinate 8,135,040 downwards.
GCAATTCACTGAACTATGCATTATTTCTTCAATACAAACTTATACCAACTAAATATATTAAGTTATAATTGGTGTCACAGGCTTAAAATATCTATCCATTGTTTTTGCAGATGAGGTAGATGAGAAAAAAGTTTTAAATGATTAATAAATGTAAGAATAGGTTTATTAAATGATTAAATAACACACACCATCTATGGAATATTACTGAACAATTCAGAAATAAACTTTCCATAAAGAAAAGGGTACCTACAAATTAATTTGAACATCATATGACTGTGTGTAATAATTCAAATGAATAATTATTGTAAATATAATAATGCCAATAGTTTTCATTCATCGTTACAGTAGCTATAGTGGGATTTTTCCATTTATGTCTGTCACAAGGAGACTCATTACAATAAATCTGACATTGTTCATTGACAAACCTGAGCAGTAACACTGAAATAGTTGCTTGTTATGCATTGAGGTCATGATTTTGGAAACAGTTTCTGTTTAATAAGAGGGCTTATGATCATTCCTCCTAGCTATTAGTCTAGATAGGGTTCTAAGATCCAAAAAAGTTCCTTTCCATTCACGTATTAATGGGCATCGCGTCATTTCTGCCATGTGTTATTGTCCATCTGGACAGAACAGTAAAATTATTGCAGGCTTGATTGCCTTGGTTCTACTTCAAGGAAGCTTTAATGCTCCAGTGCAAACCTGTTCTCTAGAGACAAGGAACTGTCAGGGGGCTTAAGGAAGGAACTCAATGAGATAAATCAGCCAGAACATGAAGATTCTCTCTAGAGGGGGATATGGCCACAGACTGATTACAACCCAACTGTTGCATGGCGGAAACAATTGCTGTTCTCCGATGGTGGTTTATGAGCATGTGACTTGCAAGCCAAGGATTTTAATAAGCAAGATGTAGAGGATTAGCATGCACATGTTCTAAATAAATCACGGATAAATAGGTAAAAATCACCTTATTTAAAAATTGCTTTTTTTTATTAAGCTATAATGAAATATGACTGCAGTAAGAATGATTATACCTTCATTTGTGTATTGAAAAATATAAGTAGTCACGTTATTTATTATTATTATTATTATAATTATCATTGTTATTATTATTATCCATCCATCCATCCATTTTCCAAACCGCTTATCCTATTGGGTCGCGGGGGGTCCGGAGCCTATCCCGGAATCAATGGGCACGAGGCAGGGAACAACCCAGGATGGGGGGCCAGCCCATCGCAGGGCACACTCACACACCATTCACTCACACATGCACACCTACGGGCAATTCAGCAACTCCAATTAGCCTCAGCATGTTTTTGGACTGTGGGGGGAAACCGGAGTACCCGGAGGAAACCCCACGACGACACGGGGAGAACATGCAAACTCCGCACACATGTGACCCAGGCGGAGACTCGAACCTGGGTCCCAGAGGTGTGAGGCGACAGTGCTAACCACTGCACCACCATGCCGCCCCCCATTATTATTATTATTATTATTATTATTATTATATGGGCGGTGGTGGCTGATGGTTATGGAAGCACATTTGTAATTGAACAATTGCTGGTTCAAATCCCCCGACCAGCAAGGCACCACTAAAGTACCCTGAGCAAAGTACCACCCCCAAGCACTGCTCCCCGGGCGCTGAATTAGCTGCCCCCCCTGCTATGTCACGAAAAGTCGCATATGGGTTAAATGCAGAGGACACATTCCATTGTTGTGCTCTGTGTGCTGTGGTTTGTCAACAATGACCGCTGATCACTAAATTCTAAAATTATTGTTATTTTGAAATCACTAACTGCTTGCCTTTTATGAATGATTTATAGCAAATGAAATGTAATGTCAGGGGCGGCATGGTGGTGCAGTGGTTAGCACTGTTGCCTCACACCTCTGGGACCCGGGTTCGAGTCTCCGCCTGGGTCACATGTGTGTGGAGTTTGCATGTTCTCCCCATGTCGGCGTGGGGTTGCATGTGTGAGTGAATGGTGTGTGAGTGTGCCCTGCGATGGACTGGCCCCCCATCCTGGGTTGTTCCCTGCCTCGTGCCCATTGCCTCCGGGATAGGCTCCGGACCCCCCGCGACCCAGTAGGATAAGCGGTTTGGAAAATGGATGGATGGATGAAATATAATGTCATGAAGTGATACAAATGATTCTGGTGTGATGTTGACATCGAATCAATATATATTGCATGTTGATGGACTGTGAGAGGAGGCTGACTTGCACACAAGGAGAAATCGCAAATTGCACACAAACAAGGTGACATTTTTGTCTGGTGCCTGTGATATGATAGCACTAGCCACTAAGCATGAAATGTTCAGGAATCCCTTCTTGAATGACCTTGTAAAGGCAACTATATTAGACAAAACCTTAATACATTGGCTGTTAGGCTAATCAATGCCTGATTGAGTTATTTAACCAATTAAGGAAATTAATTAATTGATCTACTGGTGAAATTTTGTGAATACCTGGAATGGCTGCAGCGGAGACCACAGTGCTATTCATCTACTGTAGCTATCCAACAAGATGACAGTAACTTTTTGGAGAACAAAATAAATTTTTATTTATTTTTCATTGTGGTACTGCTAAGTTGCATATGCAGCTCTGGAAAAAATTCTGTATTGTTAAAAAATCTGCATTTTTAAATCCTGGTTTAGTCCTGGTTATGAAAGCTACACTGCGAAGCGGACCGCTTCCAGGCTCAAAGCTTCTAAGGCAGCAGTACACAAGAACAAGTCAGGTAAAGGACGGAAGCCACTTTGTAATGCCAGAGGTGACCGTCAACTCATAAATCGGAGGATGAACTCAAGTGACCTTCAAAAAGAATGGGAAACAAGTGGTGTGAAGTGCACTGCTAGGATAGTTCATAACAGGCTGCTAGAAGCAGGACTGAAGGAAGAAGCCCTTCATCAATGGGAAGCAGGAAAGAGCCAGGCTGGAGTTTGCAATAAAATTTTATTTTTCTTATTTTACACGTTCGCATACCCATAAATTGAGAAATGAGTGAAACTGAAAATTTTGCTGTGGTCTCTTAATTTTTCCGGAGCTGTATGTAAAATTGTGATTTTTTTTTCTGTGAAAACATACGCTACCTATATACTGTACATATCCTTACATATTTATTTTTACTGCTTAAGACCTTTGCGCAATACTGTATGCATTTCAAACATGTTGATATCTCAGCTTCTTCATACAAAATGTACTTTTATTATTGCTATGATGATTTTGCACTGAAGCATTTAGCTGTACACATCACTGTAATAAAAGTGGCGCTGGGTCAAATGCAACTGAAATAACAATATAGAGCAAGCGATTAGCAGAATACCTACGCGAGTGACTCTGCATATGTCAGATTGATGATAAATGATATGGTTTGAACAGGTGAGCATGTGTGTTTTGTATGTGGACCACACTGAGAAGTGAAACCTTGGCAAGGAACAGCCTGGGTCTCAGTAGTGCCATGTGTCTACGTACAGCCAGCAGTGACAGATCGAGCGAAAGGGAAGGAAAGGGGTAGAGGAAAAATCGAGAGGCTGTGAGCCTGTTCTGGGAGCTGACAGGCCTCATCAGTTGACTAACAGGGCTGTTTTGACAGGTGTCAGATGGTCCGTATTACCATTACGCTGCCTTGCCCCCGGGACTTTGCATCATGATCCACGACAGAACTTAAATGGCTGCAGAAAAATAAAGAAAGCTGGCAGAGAGGAGAACGAAATCATTATCCTGCCATCCTCTTCAAGGCCCTCCTATACGTAGAGCTGGAACAAGTGCCACATGTTAGCTTATATTCAGTGGCCGCATTTCTTTGCAGACCGAAATAGAAGGAGAATCTGACTGCTGTTATCATCCGTCTTCTTTTTTACTGTCCGGTCTAATTTTGCACATTCCTTATCGAGGCTATTAGGTTTCTGTGTGTGGAGCAGGCAAAGAAGGTAATCGTGATTGCTGGGGATTGGCCAATACTGTGATGGTAGCACAGGAGCGATAGCACATATCACATTTAGAAGAAACTACTGTTTTTCGTATGTGAATCATAATCAATGAAATTGGCCTTTGAATTTTATTCTCTAAAGAGTTTCATCCCCCCACCACAGAGTGGATTTTATAAGCATCTATCATTTGCTATTCCCATGTGATGCTGAATGAAACCTAATGAAATCTTGCTATTCATTTTGTACCTGGAGTGGATACAGAAATGAAGGTTAAATGGCTTTTGGATTCACAACTACTTGAAGCTGAAGGTAGCACTCTGGTTTAATCTCTAATGCTTTCTATGTATAATTCCTGGTACCTCCCAGAAAGACAGAATGTCTGTCCTTAACTTTAAAATTAACAGGAATTTCAAAGTATTTTCTAACTGAAATATAACTTCTGAAGCAATGCACCAGTCATGTTAATTGTTTTCCATTAATTATGGAAATGTATAGCATTGACATGGGGCGGTATGGTGGTGCAGTGGTTAGCGCTGTTGCCTCACACCTCTGGAACCTGGGTTCGAGTCTCCACCTGGGTCACATGTGTGCGGAGTTTGCATGTTCTCCCCATGTCGTCGTGGGGTTTCCTCTGGGTACTCCGGTTTCCCCCCACAGTCCAAAAACATGCTGAGGCCAATTGGAGTTGCTAAAATTGCCCATAGGAGTGTATGTGTGAGTGAATGGTGTGTGTGAGTGTGCCCTGCGATGGGCTGGCCCCCCATCCTGGGTTGTTCCCAGCCTCGTGCCCATTGCTTCCGGGATAGGCTCCGGACCCCCCGCGACCCAATAGGATAAGCGGTTTGGAAAATGGATGGATGGATGGATGGATATAGCATTCACATTACGAACAACATAATCAAAAGACAAAAGGTTTGAAGAGCCTTGATTAAAGGAAGAGTTATGTAATTGGCTCTAACTGAAAGAGAGACTAATGCATTGTTACTTGCTTTGAGTTTAATTAGTGATCATCAGGAACTGGGAGGACTATTGCTTACAGCCTTAACAGAATGAGCTTAACAGGTGTTCTGGGCTTCGTCATCAGTCAGTGGGTGTGCTGTGCTCATGACTACAGACTAGTATATTGTCAACTTCAGTAGATAACAAAGCAACGGTAAATTGATTGAGACCTGAATTGGTATCCCATCTAGATTAGGAATTCCTAATTCCTGGTCATGAGGGTTTTCTGGAAGAAAAGCTGAGCTGAGATGCTACTGAAGGACCTGAACTGTATTAGGTGTGCTAAACTAAGGGCAGCACCTAAGCTCTGCAGGGTGGGACATCTCCAGGAACAGGGTTGGTGACCGTTGATCTACAGCATATCATGGTAAATGTTCCTTATTTTACTTAGACCTCAGTGACAGACCACGGGAGTCCATTCCCCTGAATACTAGAACAACGCTACCATCCTTCAGACTCTACATATGTCAATCCAGTATTCTTAATACTTTACATAATTCATGAGTATTCAGGAATTCTTTTTTTAAGTAGCACAAACTAAAACATGAATGCAATACTAAAGGAATAGTTATTTCAAAAATAAATGAAGTAGCTATTGATGTTTCTGATCCATGTGGTCAGATGATCAAACGACCTGGAACATACAACTTTCACATATAACTTGATGGCTGACTATCTTACGTTTTTCCGCAATGGTTATCTGACACTGCTGAACACAAGTGGACCGAGCATGCAGCTGCTGTCCATCAGCCCCTTCACTCCCTCAGGTGTTTGATGAAGGGCCAGATTCCTCCTCTGGCCTCCACCAGCTTCTACAGGTGTGTTGTGGGCTGCATCCTCACTGGTTGTGTAACATCCCAGTATGGCAGCTCTTCACACTCCGATCAGACAGCATTACCGAGAGCCGTGGAAACTGCACAAAGACTCATCAACACACATTAGCTCCCAGGCATTCAGTTCATCTATGCCACGCACTGCCTGAGAAAGGCAGGATGCATCAGGAAGAATTCCAGTCATCCCATACAGACAATATTCTCTCTCCTCCCCTCTGGCGAGTGGCTCAGAGACATCAGCACACGCACAGTAGTATTAGGGACAGTTTTTATCCCAAGGCAATTCGAGAGAATGGGGGGATTTCCCAGTGAGCCACCCTGGTTGTGGACCGATAACAAGGGAGTGGGAAATAATTTTATGTTGATGTTATAGCAGAGATACCCAACAGGTGGAAATACAACTTATTCTGGCCACACCCCCCCCCCCCCCCCACACAAACATTTAGTGGTACTTGGTCCCACTCTGACCCCGTTTTTATCCTAAGGTTGTTAGACTGTTCAGAAGTTAATTTCAGGATTTATGCTGCTGTTATTTTTACACTGTCACTTCACTCTTCTGAATCTCATCTGAATCCCACCCACTACAATCACTTTAACTGCAGTCACTGTAAATTTTTATATCACTGCTCAGTTTCAGCATGCTGCCACTTGTTTAGCATATATCATTTCTTGGGCTCATTTACTGTATTTTTAAAAATATATTTATTGTTTCACTGTAACCCATGTTCTCCCCGTTATCATCATGGGGTTTCCTCTTGGTACTCTGGTTTCCCCCCACAGTCCAAAAACATGCTGAGTTACCAAATTGCCCGAAGGAGTGTGTGTGTGTGTAAGTGACCTGTGATGGGTTGGAGCCCCATCCTGGGTTGTTCCCTGCCTTGTGCCCATAGCCTCTGAGATAGGTTCCAGACCCCACATGACCCTAAACAGAACAAGCAGTTACAGAAATTGGATGGATGGATGGATGGATGGATGGATGGATGGATGGATGGATGACTGTAGTCATCTTCTTCTCACGTCATTGTGAGGTGTCCTCCAGATTCTCTGGTTTCCCCCCACAGTTAAAAAACAAGCTAAAGTTAATTGGAGTTGCCAAATGGCCCATAGGTGTGAAAGGTGTGTGTGTCCTGCGAGGGGTTAGCGCCCTACCCTGAGTTATTCCCTGTCTTTCACCTATTTAGGGTTGTCTCCAGACCTCTGTGACCCAGAAATGGACAAGCAATATAGAAAATGAATGAGTTATATTTTGCTGTTGTGAACTTGTCATCTTTTCAGTTTTATAGTGAGCAAGGAAGCGTTTTAAAAGCATGCAAGCAAGATTGAACTAAGTGCATTGTACTCTTTGCACATGACAATGAAGCATTGAATGTATAGCTTATTCTGGCTAAACGTAGCTTAAAATTTAGAGTAATTATCAGTAAGAGAATACTGGAAAAGAATTATAGAGTAAGTTTTGTTGCATCACAATTCAGTTGTAAACTGTAAGTTTACCATCAGCTTCTAAAAATCAGCCATGTGGAAGAAAAATCGTTAAGTTTATTAAAACAGTAGCTTTGTCCCTTTTAATGAGAATTCTTTACTTCGTATTATGTGTGTGTTTATGTGCGTGTGTGTCTCTGTGTTGGTGGGTGTGCTTTGTTTTCTCAAAATCTGAAATCTTTTATGTTCTACTTGAAGATTGGTTGCAATTTCAGCTTTATTGTGACAATTGTTGTCTACTAATTAACATATTTCAATTAAACTGTGCTGAAAGATACATTTCTGCAACTTTTTCGCAATGATATTTTAAGACTTGTTTTAAGATAAGGAGGAAAATCATTAAAACTCAGTCATTCTGTTGAAAAGGTTATGTGGGCACTAATTAGGATATCTATGACATTTAACGTTTAAAGTAGCAAGAACTTTGGAGTCATCTACTTCTAAAACCCATAAATTACATTGTTAATACAAAGTTTTTTCTACCAAACCATTAATTTCCAAGGTTCTGTCCAGAATATAACAATGGGGTGTCTAAAGATGATTTTATTGGATGATCCACTTTAACATTCTTAAGGAAAGTGCTGAATTAATGGACCTTTTTTTCTATGCTTCTTCAGCATTGTCATTCTAGATTAACAATGAGGGCTGCTGTGACAGTGTAAAACTAATTACCTTGTGCTTTTGACTCCCTACATTTTATAACTTTAAAAAATGCTGTAAAGCTTTCAAAATAAACTGAAACATAAATCTGTCATTTCAAATATTAATCCTGTTACTTTATGCTTCGGATTAATTGTAATGCCTACTTAAGAAAATGCAAATCTTTGTAAATTTGTATCAAATGTTCACTTATTTGTACTGTAGTACAAAGTAGTACAGTAGTACTGTAGGGTTATCCAGTGATACACATTCATCTGTTATTTAAATGTATTTATTAGCGTATTTTTGATATAGTTACTTTGGTGTACTTAAATTTTTTTGCTATGTATGCTCCAGTTGCAGTGATTCAGAATGTATATTTTGCAGTGTGCACTGAAGTGGAATTTTTGAATTAAAATGCCTTTTGGAAAAAAACCAGCCAGTGGATCATATCTCTATGATAATACATAGCCTAGGCTAAGCAAATTAATATATATTATTATCAGAAAGACCAGAGATTATTGCAAGAAATGGTTTATATAATTGGTTTTTATGGAATTGCTTTTATTGGTTTTATCCCATTTGGCATGCATGATTGTCCATTGAGACTGGGTGAAATGAGGAACTGATGCAGCAGTTATGTGTTTGTATTTTATGGTTCAGTAAATAATATACATTTTTAGATTTTACCAAATGCCAAAATTTGGCTCGCCCATTCACCTGCTGAGTATAATGATTTTTTGAGGTCTACATGCTTAATGTTTTCGATATTTTAATAATGACTTTCATTGTCTCAGGACACTGGGTTACAGTGGGACTAAGATGGTTTTTCGAAATTCTTAGTTTCTACAATGTGCCAGATTTTAGGCCATTGATTATCAAATACACACTTAGTAAGGCCTGTTCTACATACATCTAGCTTGCATCTGGTAGTACCTAGTTCTGCCGCCATAATAACTTTCTGGGTAGATGCACTGTGTGTTCATAGAAACCTTTCTGTACACAAATGTGGTTGAGCTGGTATTTTTGCACTTACCTTCATCGGCATTGTCGCGTCTGGCCGTTCTCCTCTGACCACTTTCATTAACAGCTTGTGTTTTCACTCACAGAACTGCTGCTGACTGGATTATTTTTTTTTTTTCTCGTTTGTTTATTGCAACATACTCTGTGATTCTTGACACCGTAGCGTGTGAAAATCCCAGCAAGGTAGCTGTTTCTGAGATGCTGGGACCACTATACTCAAAATCACTTAGGTTATGAATCTTAGCCATTCAATACTGAGCCTAACACTAATCATTTCATATTGGGCCTTCAAACCAGACCGATGTAATTTTGGTCCAAATATTTTAGTGTCTCTGTAACTGGAACTGTTTAGAATCATTCTAAATTTCCCCACCATACGATCCAACACCAAAGAGATAGTACTGAATGTGAGTAATATTTGGAGTTATTATTGTTTTGTATGTTATTAATGGTAAATAACCATTTAAAGTTAAGCAGTTGTGTCACTCATTTTTCTACAAAAAAAAATCACCCAAATACAGGACATCACCCCCCCAAAAAAACAAACAACCCAACAAATAGATAGATAGACATTGGGCACAGAAAAACGTCTAGTGTTGAGCCTGTAACTTCTGGGGTAACTGCTGTATTAACGATTAAATGAACAAACAAACAAATAATGATAATAATAATAAACTGAAATAAATCCTGTAGAAAATGATCTCCAACTGTTCCATCCACTTGGAGAACTCCACACAAACAGAAGACTTTCAAAATTTAAGCCCCCAGCTCTGGTGGTGTGAGACAGTAGTTTTGCCCGCTAAACCATCATGTCACCTAACATACTTTGAATCTCTTTGAATAGTATTGTCACCCTGTTCTAAATTTAAATGTGCCCATGGCTATCTAGAAATGTAATATTCTGAGGTTTCAATTGTTTCTTCTGGGTATGCAGATTTCCATCTATTATCTGACAGTTTTTTATTTAAGAGAATTGCTTACTTCAGTTTGCTAAATTGCTTTAATAATTTGCTGGGACCCACAATTTAACAGATGGAAATGGATACACGTGGCTTCTACAGCCTGAGGATCATGCATCACCAACTACAATACATGTCAGCCAGGTATTACCGCAACTACCAGACCTGTCTCCTCAAGACCTGCAGGTGCAAATTAGCACTGTTGGGGGAAATTCAGTCGTGAATATTTGTGACAAGCAAGTTAACACCAGAAGGGGTTGTAATTCTCTAGTATCTGAGATTGTTGTATTGAAGTATTTAGGGGAAGTATCTTATTTTCTATAAAAGTATTTCTCATAAAACATATAACTTACCTTAACTCAACATGTTATATAATCTTACCTCATTCCTTATAGAACAATTATTTAAATCGGTTTTTGACCCAACTATTAAGCGATTAACTATTAAGTGATCCCAGTAAATCACCAGGGATAACTTTGATGCCCACAAGATACAAAAATGTATTGTTTGCCTATTAACCTTTAAAAATCCTTTGTCTTTCAAACAAGTAAATTGTTTAGGGAACATTTTTTATGTACCCTTCTATGTGCAATTTATGTTGTTGCATGCAGTTATGGATTGTAATGACAAGGTATTAATTACAATAAAAATGTGTTCACAAATTAGATTTGTCAGTCTACTTGGAAATGAGTACAATTTATTTATTATGCAATTCCGCACCATTGGTGAAACAGTGATGCTGAACCTAGTACTCGCGCTCCGCAGAACAGGGTTCGAGTCTCCGCCCAGGCTCTTTGTGTCTGGAATTTGCATGTTCTCCCCGTGTCATTGTGCGATTTCCTCTGGGTACTTCCCCACAGTTAACTGGTGCTATCAAATCGTCCATGTGTGTGAACAGTGTTGGTGTCCCTGTCCTTGGTTATTCCTGGCTTTGTGGTCATTGTTTCCAGGATAAGCTCTGTGATCCAGCACATGGTAAGCAGTTGTAGAAGATGGATTGATATTTCCACAAGTTGTCCATATATATATAATTGTATAAGGAATTGTACATACATAAATCTGATATTTGAACAGATGTTTTTATGTGCGTTCATTAACTTGCATAGATAAGAACAGAGGGAATTTACAAACGAGAGGCCATCCATCCTATCAAGCTAGTCGAGAATTCAACTAATAGCTTAAAGTTGTTAAAATCTTATCTAGTAGTGATTTAAAGGAACCCAGGCTTTTAGCTTGTCCTACACTAATAGGAAGGGCATTCCATAACTGCACACTGTGTAATGAAGTGCTTTCTCTATAATGCTGCTAGGTGGAAGCATATCAAGTTGGACCGAAGCTTTCTGTCCTGTGCGTGTAGCACACAGAGTTTGCATGAAAACGGGATTCACGAGGAATGCCAGTTACAGCACTCAGTGTTTATCTTTCATGCATGTCTTTGCTTTGTTGTGCTGTGCTTCAGAATACGCTTTGCTTGAGGTACCCCAAAACAGACCAAAAATGTCCAGAAAGGGCTGGAAGTTTGAAGATTTTAATTAAATCGAAATGTGGACATTATTTCAGTGTTCTTCTTATAAAAATAAGAAAAGCTGTACACTGTGAACTTATTTAATCATTCAACACTGCTACACCAACTTTTAAAATCAAGATAGAACTGGAGGTTAACATTAACTCACATAATTAGAAGAAGCTAAAGAGAAGTGAATACTTATTTATGTATTTTGAATCGAGGGCTAATTATATGGCCGTGGTATGTAGAAATCTGGGTAATGAGTATGTGCAAAGCAAATAACACATAAGATTAAATTAACTTCATGGCATTTTTTCCATATGAGAATGTCATTCTCCACTAGATTTAGAATGAGCCATTAGCTTTTATTAAAGACTCACTGACGTTTAGAGTGAAGCGGTGATGCAGTGATAGTTACAAAATGGTCTTTATTTGCAATGACCTCACTGGGTTCTGTCGTCGAGTCTTAGTACGGTGAAGGAGGCCACACCCCTTCCCAGGCTTCTGGTGTCTTTAATGAAACTCAAGCACCACAAATCAACCGCCGGTTCCACCCGCAATTACCCTGGAAAAGCTTCAAATTGATTTTGAACAAATGAATTGGTGGGTATGAAAAATAATCTACTTTGAGCTGTGCTGTTACATTTATTTTGTTAATTTCCTGAGATTTTAATGGCCACTTACAAAATGATTTATGAAATATCTAGAAGCATGCATGGATATGATTTTCCCTCTTACAGAAAACAAACAACAATAATAACCTGTGGAACTCCCATTTAATATTTTTGGTAGCACCAATTAGTGTCATTGCATTATTACTGTACAGTATGTTGTATTTTCTATTTATTCTGCTGGATAAAATGTATCAATTTCTCTGAGTCTGAAGTGAATGCAGAAAGATCGGTGAATCTATCTTTAATAAGATCCTTTTCTGAGACTGGGTGAAATGATTGCTAGATACTGAAAATTGTTATCAAAATGCATATATGAGACGTTAAAGCCAGTTCAGGCAAATGATTACTTCAGCTTTTATGGTACCAACTAGCAAAAGAAAGTTACTTAACGCCATTATGTATTCACCCTAAATTAAGCAATGCATCTAAGAGATTGTAGAAATTACCGTAAAATTGTATCATATATGTATCAATCTTCCAAAGACTCATCCTGTACAGGGTCTCTGAGTTTATCGTTTCCCGTTTTTCTGCGTATTTGTTTCTTTTTTCATAATATATTTAAGGTGATGTGTAATGTACCTATTCTCATAGGACCTTTTAGACATCTATTATAATCTAGATATTACTGTTTCAAAAGGATGTGTTCTCAGAATATTTTGGTTCAGGTGGTAATCTGCAAATAGGTTTGTTTCCTCTGTGACTCCTATTATCCCGTGTTTTCAGGTAGTAATAATTTCATTTTATCTGTTGTTATTCGCTTCCAGTTCCTGTTCTTGCCTATGTGCCAATTTCTGCTCTTGTCCATCTATGAATGAGACTAATCCTATAAACCTTCATCAGAACTGTATTAAAGTGATGAGACTAAAGTCAAACCCGATTTGCCAGAGTAACTAAGCATTCCAGTACAGGGTGACAAGGCCTTTTCTCAATACATTGAATGGATTATTTGTTAGTGAAAGATCCCAAGGTAATTATTGCTTTTCTCCATTTCTCATGTCCTGCCCTTTGATTTCTGAAACGTGTGGCACATATGCAATGCAGTGTTTAATTATATTGTAAACATCCGCAGGCCGAGGTTAAATTCATCTCACATTTTGTTTCAAAATGATCTCATGTACTTTGACAGGTTAAAGTGAATACAGGTTTGATCTGCAGTTTTCTATGTGAGAATGCTCTCAATATTACAGAAAACTAACACAATACAAAATAATTTCCCTTGTATAAATACAGGTAGTTCTGTAATACGATATCCATATGAGTATTATTATTAGTAGTAGTAGTAGTAGTAGTAATATTTCAGAAATTGTGATCTAGAGCAATTCAACATCTCCACTGTATTATAATTTTAGTGGTGTCAAGGATTTTTCTATCATATAACAAAAACTTTTAGCACCTGTGCAACATTCCAGGTAACAGGTATAAAACCAGATTAATTACTTATAGATATAATGGGTATTCAATACAAGTTCCCTTCAAACATAAAAGACTCCTCCATTGAGTTTATGATTATTTCTACAAATACAAACCTCTCTCTCTCTCTCTCTCTCTCGCTCTCTCTCTCTCTCTTTTTCTCTCTATATATGTCCCCACATAAAAAGAAAATATAAAATAAAAAATGGGGTTACTAAACAGGCATATTTGAACCAGCTTGACTTCCTGTCATGTCTGCGGTCCCCTTTAAAGAAGTGCAGAGAGTGAAGGAAACAAGAAAAGTGAAAACATTGAGGTTCATAAACTAAAAGTGATATGCAGATGTGAAAAACCATAGCAGAGCTTGTTTCCTGTAAACAAAAGCCAACGGCGCCTTGAAGGAGTGCAGTCCAGCCGTGATAGCTTACAGAAAGTCCCCATGAACAATACAGGCCAAATGCTGGTTAATTTATTCAGCATGAGTTCTGGGCAGGGGTATCATCCCATGCTCTCACTGGAGTGGAGAAGCCAGGGTGGGGGAGGGGTAGCACCACATCTCACACAGGGGCGTATGGTTAACATTATGGATGGCAGACATGCGGAATTCTAATGACTTTTCTCCTGGATTACTTTACACATTCATGATAAAACTGTTACAGGGACTATGATAAAAAGCAAAAGTAATTTAGAATATTCCAATTTAATACTGTGAAAACTCAAACAAGATATTAAAAAATGTCTTAATCATTTCTGTTGAGGTGTTTTTAATCTTTCGTGTTTCATGGTAGACCTCTATAATTTTGAGACAATATGAACAGTTCATACTGTACCTGTTAAGAAATATATTCTGAAGTACCTTGCTAAGAAGTATGATGATTTTTTTTTTTCACAATGTGATTATTCATTAAAAGGTTTACATCTAAACTTCTAAAGTGTATCTGAAAGGCAGCGAGCAGGACCCCGAGAGATGGACTGTATCTTGCACAGCCAGTGGCGTATATTTCTTAATCAACTTTCCATGTGTTTTGGAAAAAATGTACAGATTTTCTACTGATTTAATCAGTAGCGGACTCCTCCTAACAGCCTATAAAGAAGCCTTGGTGATTTGTTATATCACAATTCTTAACAAAACGTACGAAATTAACTACCTTATCAACAACAAAATGCACAGCGAATTGTACAGATCAGGAATTTAAGAAGATCAAAATGTATTTCAAGAACATGCAGCTTGAAAGGGGAAGACAGTACAGCAATTTTGCAGCTCACAAGAACCTTATTTTTCTAACATGTCTAATTTTTAGACAACCCTAAAGTGTAGTGTTACTGCTTCTAAGCACCTACATTTCCTACTGTAGAACCAATCAAAGACTCCATAACTCATTCAAGAAATTAACATGTTATACTACTATGCTTTTATTATGCATACTAAACCAATGGTTGTGTGCCAACTGACTAAGCAGTCTTTATTTTGAACACTCTGTTTCCTTAAAGTCTTGATTTATATTAATTAAGGCAGTATTGTTATTTAAAGGAAACCTGATATAAACCCAATTGCCTCTGTTCGCTGCAGTAACACCTACTCAAACAGGAAAATTCAATAAATAGTCTTTTCTCTAAGACTAGTTTGGCAATAAAAAATGGCATTGACAAAACTGGATGTGACATCTATAAACAAATTAAGCTATAGTTTTTCTGTAGATTTATAAGCAGCTCATATTAAACATAACATTTCTAATTGATGGAAATTAATATGGATTTATATGCTGCCTTTAACTACACATTTATAGTCAATGGGGAAAGTGATTTCTACAGTCATACAGGGAAACACCTGCTTCACCTGCCAAATTGCAGTATAAGAGTGTTATTCTAACCCCCAACGCATTGCCAGGACATATTTTTTGTTTTATTGCAGATTAAGTTCAGCTATAAAAATTGGAAACAAGACGCCTGTGTAAATAAAAACCTACCAAGAGAAACTATCTGCATTTCTCTCTTGTTAGATACTGATATATTCATGCAAAAAAACACTGGCTATAGAGGCACACAGGGTACGGTGGCCCTGAAGTGCAAAAATTGGCGCATTAAGAAAAAACAAAAATACTGAGAAAACACAAATAAACTTAGAAAACAACTGTTTTTTGGCGATTCACTCCTTGTGTTTAATCAGTGTTTTATGATTTCTTATGTTGCATCGTGAATTTTTTGTTTTCTTATGTGGTGCTTTGCATGTCAGGATCACCACTGATACACCTGTTCCCGCTACACTGTCTCTTGTAAATAAAAATGCTGGTTTTGCCACGTCCAACTGCTATATGCATAAAGGTTAATAAAGTAATTTTGCCCCCTTACTAGATGACAATATGCTAATAATAGTTCATTACATGGTATTAGCAAATTAGTACTATACAAAGACTAGGAACAAGCACTAAACTCTTTATTGGTGTAATGAAACCAGAAATTAGCACTCAGGTTTGAATCTAAATATAATATTCAGACAAACAAGTTTTCCCATTTGATTTTCTCAATGTTCGCGTATTCCAAATGTTTTCAGATCTTCAGTTAAAACTGAATATTATCTGAATCCAGTGTGAACTTAAAATGCCATTTCGATCATTGTTCAGTAATAGTCTTATTGTTCTGCCATAGACCATTATGTACTTGATTCACCCAGCTTACGTTTAGCATTGCTTCTTGATGCCTGCTTATCGACTTTTTCTGTAGAGCTTTTAGGACCAGGGCAAAATTTACAGCCATCCATCCAGATTTGCATGTAGGAAACCATCGCGGTCCATCATTCATCAAACACAACAGACTCCATTTGATACAAAACAAATCACTTTTAAATTGTTGTTCCAGAACTCTCAAAGGATCTCAAATATTTCTTGGCAAAGCTGAGTAGTCATATTCTTCTTCATATGCAATTGTTTCTGTTTTACCACTTTCCCATGAACTCTGTTTTTGCGCATTCTTGGTTGTGAAACCCTGAACAGCAAACCCGGTGTTCTTAGCGACCTCCTGCATGAATTCAGTGAAAAATTCTATTCAAGCAAAGGCACAATTTCAGGCAGCGGATTGGCAGGATGAGAGTCCCTGATAAGTACGATTCAGTTGCCTTGACTACATACCGCCAATGAAACAAACA
The DNA here is from genome assembly GCF_023856365.1 of Brienomyrus brachyistius. Lineage (NCBI taxonomy): Eukaryota > Metazoa > Chordata > Actinopteri > Osteoglossiformes > Mormyridae > Brienomyrus > Brienomyrus brachyistius. The sequence continues at coordinate 8,118,450 of NC_064547.1, read as the reverse complement.
AAATACTGAGGTTTGGTTAGTCCCTGGAGTTTTAAACCACATTGTAAAACATAAAAAACTTTATCTGTATACTTCCCTGCGATAATCCGGTTATACTTGATATTTATGCCCATCATTATACTGAGATTTGGTCTTGGTGACATTAAAAATCTGTTGCTTGCAGTTTCAAATATACTTTACGGGGGTTTCATTGTTTAGTTCTGGAAATCCAATGTTTAGCAGAGGTCTTGGCTCTGCATATTTTGTGATTCCTACATGGCCAGTAGAGAATTTGTGTTTGAGTCGGCTGACCCACAGACCACAGACACTACGCAGATATATGGCTAGCGACAGGATTCAGAGAAAGTGTCCAGGTGTTCGCTGGTTCCCTTCCAATGATTCCGGTATCCTGTATTAACTCTTCAGCCAATGACTGGAATGCTCAACCATGATCGCTACCTCCCAATGAGCCAAGCTCTGACTACTCTCATCTGTACTTTTAGAATGGTTTGTGATCTGTGATTTGTACATTTATAGACATTGTTTATCTAGGACCGTTACTTGAACATTTCTCGATGGTTTTCTGAATAACTTTCCGTGGTCTCAATAGAAAATTGAGGTTTGCTATTTTTGAGTTGCTAAAGAGAATATGCTGCAAAGAATCTGCCAAAAATCACATTTTAAAACAGATTATAGTGCAGTGACAATGTGTTTAGGCTGCATCCTGATTGTCTTTATGTTTCTGTGTTCATAAAACTTAATTGTATCTCATAGGCAAATAGATTTAGCATAATACAAAGGACAACCTGAACAAACATAACATACAGTTTTAAATAACCATTTGATACACAAAAGATCACCAATACCCATATTACCCCTGTGACAAAGTAAACTTAATCAACAACTGCAATCAAACATTTAGATGAGCAGTTTTAGAAAGGTCTGTGGAAAAGTTTTGGCCCATTCCTCTCTACATACCAGTTTTAATTCAGCAATATTGGAAGGTTTTCAACAATTAACTGCCTGTTTAAGATCCCACCAGAGCAGCCGGGGTTTAATCTATGACTGAACTGAATGGTTATTCAAAATAGTCTGCTGTATTTACTGAGGTTGTCCTTTGTATTACTCTAAATTTGTTTGCTGATGAGATACAATTACGGATGTTATGGATAAGCAATTTAAATCCATCAGTCTTTGTACTGCTTATCATGGTTAGGGTCAAGGGTATATTAAGGTAAAGTAAAGGATAAAATAATTATTTATACTTCAATTAAAGCACCTTATTAACACATAAATGTGTTGTCGATTCCTACATGCATTCCTCTCATATTTAGTTGTATTCTTTAGGTAATTTGCAGATTGTTTAAATGTATATTTCTCTAATGTCGCTTTACTACATAAATTAGAATTTTTCTGCTGTAATTCTGTTACTTTAGAGCTGCAAATAAGGGCTTAAATGTACTTTGGGTATAATTAGGAATATATTTTTTTTTTTATGTAAAAGCTGATTCTATATTACAAGATTCAGGTGTTGAGCTACTGCAGTATGATATTAATAATATGCTAATATTAAGTGTAATCATAGTTGTCTATTAAACAGTCTTCACAAAGCAGTATCGATTGGGAAGTCAAGCATCTCCAGATGATGTGAGGTGAGTCGAGCTGCATAAGCTTCCTCATTTTTTTCAAAACAGTAGTGATTTAAAACTCTCCACAGGGACCTGCAGCCATTCCGTATATTTATGTTCCACCACCAGACCACCTGACTAATAACAGGCTTGATGAGTGGTTAATTACTTGAAACAAGTGCATCTGCAATGGAACATAACAAATTTGTGAATGGAGGGGGGGGTCCTTGGGGAAAGGTTTAAGAACCACTGCTTTGAAGCATCAGAGAGTTTCTCAGTAGTTTTCATCCATAATGTAAGCTGACGTTACCATTGTTCTTCCTCTAAGTGTGGTTTCATAACCAGCTGAGTTCTCTGTGAATGTGACTCTTTATGCTCAATTAGTTGGTTGAAACAAAATCCTGGTTTGGATTTTTACTTTCTGGACCTGAAATGTCCACCTCTGGTAATATGATACTGACTGAGAAAAACATAAAATAATGCTTTCATTCATCTTTATTCTAAACCATGGCATCTTTCGAGGCTAAAAGTTCGTCTTTTCCTGGATAGCAGATGCCAAATAATAAGATGCCAAATAATAAAGTGTGAAATAGTGGTAGATATGCATTGTCTGGTGATGACGGCAAAAAAAGGGGAAAAAAAGGGGCAGGAAATCACAGCAGAAAATAATAACCAAAGTTACCCAGATAATTTCAATCATCTCTAACATTCAGTTTTTTTTTTTCTTTTTTTTTGCTGTGCTTGTGTGTTACTACTATATAAATGGTGTTTCGGTCACCTTGAGCCCTGTCACATGTGCGTCATTCTTAATATGCTTTGCAATTAGCAGCATTTATAATCTATCAAAATACTACGCTCAAATATGAAGACGTTTGCCCTTTGTTGACTGTATGTTTCTCAAAACAGAAATAGTTACAGCAGCTTGCTGAAATGAAATAAGCTATTCAACACTAATTAAGGTCACCAACTTTCAATCATCCCCATTTTACAAATTCCAATCTACAGTGTTTTAAATATGCCTGGACTGAAGGTAACAATGTCAGTCATCATTCCTTCTCCCTTCAAAAGATCTCGATTCATTCTTACTTTTACATGGAATACTCTTGTCATGCCAGTCACACTTGTCCTTATTCTTCTTTTATTTATTCAAAATGGTGATGTCATGGTTTGGAATTCTGATTTAATTATATCCTGTTTACTAAACAAATCGATTTGGGAAGACATTGACGATTTCTAGCAAATGTTGGAATGAGCTAGTCAGCTACATCTGGTCTGCACATTCGAGACCCATATCTCACCTGCACTAAGTTCATCATGCTGATCCTCCCCAGCTCCCAGTCTCCGTTGCAAACTGTTCCACTGAAATAGTGTCACTTGGCACTTATGGCTCTGTTTTGCACTTAGCTGCTCCTTTGCACTTACACGTTGTTTCTCCTCCAGCAGTAGTTGTACCTCAGTCGGATCCTTGAATGCTGTATGCTTGTGGTCTATCTTCTGCCTCACGTGTATGTTGCTTTGAAGAAAAGCATCTGCTAAATAAATAAATGTAGGTAATTAAATCATATTTGTCATTGAATGTTCCGGTCTATTTGGATTAATTCTTGGTGAAGGGTTCAGATCTATTGCTCACAAAGTAGCTTCCTCCGTTGTAGGATGGACTCGTAGACGGAGTATATTTAACATCTGATAGCCCATGACCTACACTAATAACATCCTGACCTCCCGTACTTGTCATGTGCAAAAAGCTGGAACAGATTATTCCCCTATGCTGAAGTTATGTCCCTGATTGCTGATAAACACTGATATTCTTTCAAGTGGCCCCCATCTGTGATGTCCAATGGCACATGCCCCGCAAACGACATATGGGGATGATTACCCAGCAAGGGATCTAGAGGAGTGGCCATAGTGTCAACCATCTATCTCAAGCTGGTTATTATTTACATCCATAGCAATGAATCCATCTAATTCAGCTCTATCGACATGAGGATACAGTCTATGCTTTTATATCCTTTCTTTCTAAATCTGGACTGGAATAACAGACCTGGGTGCTGGCTATAAAAAGTTATATAATGTATATTACAGTATATGTAACATCAGATTGTTTTATATGGAATCAGTTACAATGTCAGATTTTTTACAAAGACATAGTCTGTCTAAAAAGGAAACAGTATTATTTAGCTAAATGTAAGCGTAAATTTAAATTGTGCGTAATCAAAAAAAAAAACTTTTCATATTATTTTTTGTCAGTAAGATAGGACAGATGTTCTATCTATCTATCTATCTATCTATCTATCTATCTATCTATCTATCTATCTATCTATCTATCTATCAGTCTGTCAGTCTGTCCGTCCCGTCGGATTACTTGTTTTCTTTATATAAATTTACCAATTAAATCAATTTGAACAAACATTTCAAAAGAGTTAAGAATCTTGATTCTTATTAAGACTTACTTCACTTTTAATGAAGATGTAATGGTCTCACTTGTACCGTCTGACTCATTGCTGTTATTTTTGATGGTATGGATTTTTTTCTACACTTTAGGTTGTCTTTTGAGAAATAATGGTTCTATGCCTTCAGGGTGTTAACAGGCTTCCGCTGAGGTAACTTGGTGGGAGGCAGGAGTAGGAAAACAAAAGCATTCATGCACGACAGATATCAAACGCAGAAGACAGATATGTTCTACTTTAAAAAAAGAGGCAAAGACCTTCAGTAAAAGATGTCAAAGGGATAGGATAAATGAGATATCAAGCTCAATCTTTTCAGTATTAGTGTATCATTAAAGCCAATTGTTATATGTCGTGTTAGAGATTTTGGTGAAATGCAAAAGGAGAAAAGACTCGAAGAAAAAAAACCTAATGTTAATACCATTTATAAATATAATAATTTACGGTATCATTAGGCCGATCTACTTACTGGGACCTGGGGGTGATAATAAAATGTAACTGAAAATAATACTAGACCTTCCTACATTTTTAGTTGTCTGAAAAATCTGGCAAAATTCTGTGTAAACAATTGAAACATGCAGGTCACATTCGACCCAGCTGTTGATGGACTGCAGGCAGTACGTCATTAATAGCTAAAGTCAGTGTGAAATGCCTCAGACAGCAGTAAAACAGCACTCTGCACAGTCTCAAGGTTATGAGCCTCCTGTAGGGTAGGGATAATGTTTACAGAGAGAGTAGTCAATGTCGCTCAGGAAACAGACTGTTTTATTTTATTTCCTTTAAAAAAAAAAGCGTGACGTCCCCTTTAAAATATAGACCTGTCTAGCATTGGGAATATACCTCACTAAAGTTATTGGAATATATTAAAAAAGGCTTTAAACTTTTGTGTCTTGGGGAGGAATTCAGAAGTATCGTTTATTACCATAAGACCCATTTTGTGCAGGTAATAAACACTTGTGTTTGAACTGCAGATCTATTCTTGTAATTTACTGTTTATATATATATATATATTTTATTGCATTATTACAATATTAAATACTAAAGATGTATTTGCCCATTGTGGTTGCACCTTTATGTCTAATAACCTGCCTAGATGTTCTTCCTTCCATCCATCTTCACTTCAATTTTTGTAAATATTTGGCTGGACAGATATGGCAGAAGTCGTTTCACCCTCATTTGTCTTGCTGTTCGTCTAAAATAAATCAAAAGTTTATTTATAAAATGGTACGGATGTGATGGGAGTTTAAGGAAATGCTTTCATGAGGAAAAACCTTCAATATGCAGATATGTAAGAGATAAACTCTTCCCCCCAATAAACAGATATCAGTACAGCTCAGCGTTGGTGTCCCAGAAGACATGATGTCAAAAACACAGTGTGATAGTGAACTCAAACATCCCCAGTTTGTCATTTTGTCAAGCTTCCTGTTTTTCAAGTAAAATTTTTCAAAAAACTGAATTTGTTCAGTTTTGACAGATGAGTAGAATAAAATCCATCGTGCTGAAAATCATCACACAAATGCGAGCGTTCGGTCACAGACACACAAACAAAAATATTTTATTATAGTCTGTAAAACCACAACATACTGTACAAACATCATTCCTTTAACTTTACACTGAGCTGACACGGCAATATAAAGCATGTTTTACTGGGAAACTCACCTGCACATATTTGTATGTGACCTGCAAGAATGAAAAGAATACTGCATAGCTGTCACTCTAAACTTTCCATTCATTGACGATAAAGGATTTCGTCTATGTTAAACCACAGATATATGTTGCAAGTAGGTAACCTCTCTGTTCTAAATGAACAGGTACTCTGCAGGTGGTGGGCTATGCATCATGATAATATAGACCCTCATATTATTAATGACAGAGTAGGGGATCTCTCTGTTATAAATTGACAGGTACTCTGCCGGTTCAAGGCTGTTTGTTATAGCATAGGTGCCCATCTGTTACTCAGTGTTCAGTTGTCATTGGTACTAGTATTCAGTCTGCTGCCCTTCAGTCTATATATTCTGATCCTTAGGGATATTATTAACAATCTATCATTGCAGCTTGATTAACATAATTTCTTATGGTGAATTCTCTTAAGATATATGATGCTCAATAATATATGAAGACTGTGGATATAGCCTGAAAATCACTCTTCATAATGCAGAATTATTGTCTATGTCATGAATAAGATATGTTGAGATTAATGCTTTTTTTAATCATGCATGCATCCATCCATCCATCCATCCATCCATCTTCTAACTGCTTATCCTGGTTGGGGTTGCAGAATGTGTCCAGTTGTTTCAAAATACTGCAGCTGTTCTTCGTCAGTTAATACTTAATTAAAAATATGTGTTTTATATGTCTCCTTACACTGGCTGAATTTGATATCTTGCAGCATTTCTGAGATTTTATGCTGCAAACATTTTCCTTCTTTGTTCACAAATGCCCAATGTGTCAATATGACAAAATATTTTAGGAGTACCAACAGAACAGTAACTTGAAATGACAGTTAGTGCACGACCTTACTGAACAATTATGCCCTCAAACCACTGTGGGACTCACTAAGTTGTGACGGCTGCATTTTAGGTTTGCAACTGTGGTTCAGCTTTATGGTGCAAGTGAAAAGGCTGGGGATTATGGGAAATGCTAACAAAATATTGGGGGCAAACTTTCTAATTTCATTAGCTTTAGTTGGTCAGTTTATTTCCTTCCCTGCAATGTGTGTATGATGTCTTTCCACACTACCACAAAGAGTGATATATAAGTTTAAATGGGAACTACTTCCAAAACTGTTAGAAAGGAAGACAGTACTCAGTGTTATGCAATGTTGTTCTGGCAAGTTATATGTTTTGTCATCTGCTCCTGACTTTCAACTATCTTCATACTATTGCATAATGCAATCCTGTCTACCCACGATTAAGATATATATTTTCCTGCTTTAAATTTAAAACTGAATTGTGAAAGTAACAGTTATGGTTGAGTTTGCATTGAGTTGGTATCTATAATGTAGTCCTTGTCACCAGGGATCACAGAATGACATCACATGCATGATTTACCGTCTTGAAGCCCATACTTTCTTGAAGAGATTCCTGGAGATTCCAACACACACACACACACACACACACACACACACACACAATATGAACAGAAACACCGGTTAACTTTACTGCTGTCTTTGGGTTCCGGAAGGTACAAATCTCACGTAATCACACTGGATCCCATACAATCATGGGGAGAACACCCACGCACACAGGGCAGAGAGCCAGACTTAGACCCTCATAACTGGTGGCCCAAAATTACAATGCTACATGCTGACCCACTGAACAAACGGTAAAACCATTTAGTGCATAAAAATCTGGGTGTGACAGCAGGTTCCCCTTTAACAGCCCTGATAATAATGATGTACAAACCATCCCCCCTGCATGAGTATTCCGATAAATCTAAATGACTTCTGTCTGTAATATTTCCGTCTGACAAATCCATCTGACAGACGTCATCGCCGTGTACCTTCTTCTCTGAGGATCTGAGACAGCAGAAGTTCTTAAATAGGGAGAGATCAATTTCCACCAGGAAGGAGAAAATTGCACAAAATGCACAGCGAAATGCCTTGCATATCCATAATCCCCACTGAGTCAAAAATCTTTGTAGAACATATGCAGTTCTGTAATATTTATTATTGACTCTTTCCTTATCTGTCGCTTTTTTCTCCACCTTAATCCATCCATCCATTTTCCAACTGGTTATCCTGGTCAGAGACCCTGGGGGGCTGGAGTTTGTCCCAGGCAGCGCAGGGCACACAGGAGGCCAGTCTTCTCTTAACTTAAAGTATAAGTTACACCGTATTTTGGATAAACTATGTTTGGTAGAAAGGCTCCTGCTATTTTTCAGTTCCTAAGAAATTGATTTCTAATTGTTACCATAACATGTGCTTTTTCCGACAAAAATACCACAATCTCTAAACCATATAAACAATCAAAATTGATTGTTTATTGCTCAACAACAGATTTTGTGTCTTGAATCTTGAATAGAAAATAAGTTGGAGGGAAGAAAGAAAGGCTCGAGCAAACTTCAGACCAGCAGCAGATCGAGACTCCGTAATTCGTATACAGTGATGTGGTGTGCATTCATTTTGTATAGATGTGAAAATCAGTGTTGTTAGCCACTTTTCTGGTAATTTCTGTAAAGTTTGAATATTCGTCTCTGATTTTCCACTAAAAAAGTATATTTTCAAATATTATGAAAAGATTTTTCTATTAATATCTGTGTTTTGCTCATTTAAGAGGCTGGAGTTAGGTACTCAGCAGAATATATAATTTTACTATGCAGCTGTAACCCCAGCAATGACCTTGTCTTACTCTGATACGTAACGAGCCCTGCTGTGGGCATATCCTTTGCCCGGAGGCTCAGGATAAATAATGAATTTTTCCTTGAAATCGTGTTTGCAAATTGTGAAGTTGCAGCTGTTCCATAGGCACCCATTTCATTGTTTTCATTGGCAAGAAACCCAGTTTTTATGTGGATCGCTAATTAATTCTAAATAAGATGTGATTGTACAAAAAAATCCCTGCCCTTAGTGCAACTGATGTTATCCAAATACAGAAATGGCCTCTTTTAGAGCATTTCACTTAATGTGCAGGTGGAGCATTGGATTACATTTAAAGCTGAAACTGTACTCTTTCCTTGTATTTCCTCAAAGCCAAACAAGTGCAGTTGAGATGCATGCGTAGAGTGGACATTAAGTTCTTTGTTAATAAAATTATTTTACATAGACACATATCAGTTTTAACTTTATTTCGAGCTACTTATCTATGTTTGTCTTTACCATGTAAAATAATACATTGTGGCATGTTCAGTTTGTAATATCAGCAAATGCTGAATATAGACTTGCTTTTTTTTTATTATTTTTTGATCCCACCAGTCACCATAAAGTCTTGCCAAGTGAGAATGGACCATCCTGAACTTTAATAGGGGTCCCAGCATGTGCCTACTGAATTTGATACTACTGGTCATTGTTAAGAAAAAAGAAGACAATCTCATTTACTCTTATACATGATTTATTATTTAACTTGTATTACACATATCAATGCAAATTAGTAATAGACATTTGTCATCAAGTAAAATACTTCCTGTACTTAAATTATGGAGGATGTTGCGACCAGCTAAAGGAAAGGTCATATTAGAGAGTGCTAATTTTTCCATCACACCGTTGCAAATGGAGTCTCACAGGGATTAGACCGTCCAAAAGATAAAGGGACAGGAAAAGAGAGAGAATAAGCTTTATGTACAAGACGGCAACATTCCGATGCCCGATACGCTAATTGCAATGGATTGGAAACACATGCAAAGACACTCTAATGTGGGCTTCGGAGACCTTGAGCGCCCTTATGGTTTGAATGGAAAGAGTGCATTAAGAACGAGAAGGATTCTGATAGTAGAGTATGGTAGAAAAAGAAGAGATGTCCCTCTAAAATCCTATGGAGCAATTGACTGGTTTATGCTACTGAGTATGAATTTTCACCCTTCACCCATTTCCAGTTTTTCCGCCTTACTTATTTCTCAGCTGTCAGTCTTAAGAGTTAATTTGGGCTTAATCAAATTAAGAGAGTACCTCCTCTTGTTTCCAAATTAATTAAATTGATGCTTCTTCTTAATGAGCGTGAATTAATATGTTACCACTATAATTCTAAAGATTAACTGAATTGTAATTTAGATCATTATAAGGACTCCTTATAGAAAAATGTTTACTGTTTTACAAAAGCTGCAGAGGACTGGATCAGGAATATTTGTTTTGCATTTGTGAGGTCACAAGAAATGTATAAAACAGTTTCAGAAATGATAAATCGAGCTAATGGACTATAAGTTGTTCTTTTGTTAAGGTCAAAAATATTTTCCAAAATGCCATCTTGCCACTTTTCAGAATGTCTTTTTTATGTCTTAGTCATTCTTTCAGTAAAATACTTACAAAATCCTATATATAATGCAAATATATAATGCAAAATCCTTACCTGTGACTGAACATATCGGTATAGGTACATACAGGTGCAGATTAGAATGTGGATTTTTGTATCCCTGATTTTTCAGTTCAGGCTTGAAATGTGTCAGCATCTTTACAGAATCCAGTCAGTTTTTGAAATGATTCTAAGTTAAAGACTAATATGTAACATGGATCCATCCATCCATCTTCCAAAGGTACATCCTGGTTCCCATTGCAGTGGGACCTGCGGTCTTAACCAGGCAGTACAGGGCATAGCGATGGACATATTGGACAGGATGACATACATATTGTTCATGCCCATATGTGAAGGTATCACTGTTTCAGCTTTCCATATGACCTTGATCTTTTGTGAAGAGATTACAAAGAATCTTTGACATGATTTCTAACCTTTCTCATATTTTTTTTGGTTCAGTTTCAGTGGGAAGCAGTATAAGTGCTTGGTTTGTAATTTGTGATTAGTGGGTGTTTCAAAGTGGATTTAATCTGCCCCCAGGCCCTTTATTCCATAATTATGTTAATTCCCCAGGGATCTCCCCAAAGTGCCAATCGTGTAGCCTGTTCTTTCATATCAGGTCAATCCAGGCTATTGAGCACATCTTGTACCCTATATATTGTCCTTAATTCTAATGTGAACTGTATTCCCATGAATACCTCCCTATTGGCATGGGGAGTCGTTCTATATTATACGCTGACACCTGACTTTAACCTAGTTTTTACGATTCATATCTTTGCTTTGACTGTGTACTGTGTTTTCCAAGAAAACACTACATGAAACTGATTATATACGTTGGAAGCCTCGTGTATGTTTATAAAATAGTCCTAAGAGAAATAAGTTCGGAGACTGTTTTGGTTAGACACCCATTTTGGGCGCAGCGTTTATTTTCACTGTAGAGATTTTAAAAGAAATGTCACCGACAGATGAAATTCCTGTCAATAGCTTGTTAATAAGTAGGTGCAGTTGGTGTCGCATTAACTTGCTGTACAGTTGACTGTCAAAGTTGCCATTCTTTATAGTTTTTTGTTCCCCTCTCTGTCCCCCCTGACTCATATTTTCCCTTTAATGCCTACCACTCCCCTAAAAATCAATTTCCTTCCTATAATGAGAACCACTTGGCTCTACTTTTGAGAAACCTCTATTTAGATTCAAGGGAACTGTTTTAATTTCTAATTATGCTGTAATATACAGCACGTCAGCTGGGCTTTAAACATAATTTTCTTTGAAAAATCATTACATTTGGTCTTTTGGAGAGGTAGTGGTAATTGTTATAAACTATTCACAAGTGTGGGTTCTTTTGAGACAGGCTGTCATTGCAGGGCATTTGTTTCTATGTCATGGATTAATTAATTGCCTCATTTATTCACTTCCCTCTCATTTGTGGAAACACTAATGCTGAAATGTGAAGCATTTTGAATTTTGGTGCCTTAAAATAACATAGGGAATTGTTTTAAATGGCATTTGGCTGTATAGCTCAGTTCATATCAGTGACAGTCACAGATTTGTTGAAGGTTCAGAACAGGTGACATTAACTTCAGCAGATTAGTTAGAGTGGTGTGCAAGTTTAATTACATGGGGGCTGTTCCAGGACTATTTAGCAATCCAGTCGATCCGCAGTTATATCGGTTTAGGGTCATTTTTGGCCGTCTTTATCTTTATATAATCATGCTAATTTTAATGCTGCATTAAAAGAAGAGTAGGCATTTTGATTGAGGTGTTGCGCAATAATATACTGTATGAATCCACAAAATCAGCATTAGCAAATGTTTCGAGGCTTAAAAGGCAATAGAACATTTTGTCGTTGTTTGTCTCTGTTTCCTTTATAAAATCATTTTAAATAATTATGATAATTTTCATAAGAATGTCACATTAATGGTAACATAGCAATCATTAAAAGTATTTGATAAATATCGATAAAATCATAAGCAATAAAAGGCAATAATGTATATAAAGGTAACCATGAAATCAGCACACAAAGACAAATAACCCCATGTGATATTAATAAATAATAACTGAATTTAATTTGTCAGTATATTTTAGCCAAGACTACATTACATACACCAGAGAGCCACTTATCTGCTTAGCTGATATATTAAATGGGTTTTTAAGTAACCAAAATGCTTTGGGTTCTCAATCAGTAAATGTGTATAGCGTTAAAACAATAATGAATTTACAAATGTGTTCATTTAATGCATTAATAATATAGAATAATACAAGAGATAATTGATTAATAGACAGAGTATATAAACATAAAAGAATGTAATAATAATAATAATAATAATAATAATTGTCGTAATTGGAAATGCAGTCTGATTTTGTAGACACACCCAATATTATGGCTATTTGAACAGGATCATTAACTTAATACATGGTAAGCAATATGATAAGTTTTTCTTTTCCTGAAACTCAGATTCAAGCACAATAAATGGAATATTGTATGAAAGTCACTTCAGAATCTTTCTTGTAAAAGGCATCTGGAGGAATCATTTCATGGACACATTACTAATGGATCAAGTTTATCAAAACACTTCTTCTCAAAAACTAAATTGCACACCTGTTTCTCTAAATCTAAAAAATGTCCATATAATTGATTCTTAATGAGTAATAAATGTGACCTTTACTGATAAAGCTCTGTTCTCAAATAGACTAATTTGTATGATGCAGGATTTTACTGACATTCCGCAAAATAATATGAATCTGTAAGATACGCAAGTTGCAAACAAAACCCAAACCAAACTCCAAACCAGTAAATAAGCAACAGTCTGAAGTTCAAGAATTAAACACTGAACAAATGAAAAAAGCACATGAAAGTGTAAACACTTTTCATGTCCGCTTGTACTCCTCTCCTAAGCAATCACTGCAGCTGCTTTCTATCATTGTTGGCCATATTATCAAGATGAAAGCAAGCTGTGCTGATTTCGTACAAGGCTGCGTTATTAGCTCTGCCTGTGGAGGGATGTGGCCATAGATCTCTGGCCAGTCAGCAAAAAAAAAAAAAATTCCACCAGGATTTGTTGTCACATGAGTTTTTAATATAGAAAATCCTCTTCTGTACGTTAAACAATACATTTTCATTAATATGCACAGATAAGGAATATTTTAAGTAAAAAATGTCTATACAAGAACAATCTAATATATGTTTCCTATATAATGAAAGTGTGAAAATTTTTAGACAAAATCAGAATTCCTGGGTAAAAGTGGTCAAATTCATTTTAACGGAGTCACCCGACTGGGAGTGATTGTTCTGTGTGTTAGCTATGAGTTACACGGCTGTGCTTTACAGCCAGCTACACTGCACCCAGCAACCATGCTGAAAACACAAACCTGTTGTGTTTGACTGTTTGCCATCTTACACTGACTGCCACATTATTTTATGGCCTTACAATCCTTTTACAGGGTCTATCGGTTAAACAGGAAGGTGAGCCATATGGTGTCAAATTTGGAAAGTAAAACAACACAGGTACTCATAAAAAACATATTTCTACATCACTTCATGTCTACGGAGTCCCATAAATCTTGGAATTTTAATTCTGGTATTATAACCTACTATTTAGTATTTGCTAACAGGATGGAGTTCACTCATAAAATATGATCTAATATGAAAATGTATTTATAGTTACAAATGACATGCACATACCCTTGTTCTCTGCACTAATATATAATTATAATATATAATATTTGAATTTGTGATCTGTTCTTAGGTTTTTCAAATCAGTGATTATAATATTTTATGATGTTCTTTGTCGCATTACTTTTTATGTCTTTGTAATGAAGCATAACTCTATCATTCAATGCTCGGTCATTTAATATAATTGGACATTAGTACCCCAATTTGTATCTAAAAGAAATCCTTTAGATCTGAGTGCTTATTACTGACTCTGCCATCAAATTAATACTAATGTGCTATTAGCATCTCAATTAACTATATTAAACAAAAAGTTTACTGCACCCAGGTTGATGTAAGACAAGTCCTTCTTAGGGTATATATTGTAAACTACTTTATTTCAGACAAGTTACATTTCAGACATTTCTTAATGTTCTTCCTTCTGCTTGTGTCTGCCTGTTCTGTAGTACTGAGTTAATGCCGTGACTTAAATACTTAATAGGCTAGATTCACATAAATACATTTGACCTGTTCTCGCCTCCTTACACTAGGTATCAAATGCTTTAAGACAGATATATATGCAGCGGCCAGATGATTAGGCACGTTTCCATGCTAATGCAATCAGCCCATGTTTGCGAACATCCAGTCTTGTGACTGAGACTGAACATAAACAGCAGACAGATGGGGTCACATGGTTCATTTACTGTTTGACTAAAAAAAAAGGAAACAAAGCATAAGTAATGGCAAAGCAGCTAAAATGACGAAACGTCCTGCATCCAACCCATCGGACCTGCCTCGGCCTTTTTGGAAATACTTATAAGCTCCGTTGCACATGAAGTGTTTGGAACTGTCATTTAAGACCATTAAGGAAAATGCACAGTAACCACAGACATAACCAGCTTGCAAAGTTAATTCTGGTAAAAAAGCACACTACATGGATGCTTCTTTATTTAGATATAGCCAAACTAGCAAGCTTAATTAGCAACCTAATATGCAAGTGGCCTTGACGAAAACAAGCTACGGTGGCTGCACTAGGTCAAAATGCAAAGCTAAATAAATGAATAGATAAATAAATAAAAGAGGGAATGTGGAATCGTGACAGAAAGACTAGAAATGCTGTGACGAACATTCAGTCACTGGCATTTGTGGCTGAAAGCACCTTGTTAAAGAGAGAGGTCAGGGGAGAACAGCCAGACTCATTAAAGTAACAAGAAGGCCACAACTTCGAAAACAACAGTGCTGAACAATGGTGGTGTGCAAAATGGTTTTTCTGAATGTGCAGCTCTTCTCCCCTTGAAACAGTTCTTGAGGCAAAAGTGAGTCCTACTGTACCCAGTACTGGGTGTACCTAATAAACTGGTCTCTGAGTTTACGTTCACTAGAAGATATTTCATACCTTTAAATGGCTGGAATTTGTCTTTCCCTCACTTACTCTGTTTGGAGGCTGTGAAAGAGTTTAATGGACACCATAATTCCACTACATAACTTATATTTGAGGAACCTATTCATTGACTAATTAGTCATGATTTACCGTTACTTCCACAATTTTTTTGTTTATCATTTGTGTATCACACATTCATGCATTGAAAAATTAATTTAGCTATAAAAACAATGTGATTGTTGTAGTCAAATGTATTAGCTATTGACAATCAGTCAAAATCAGTTACTAAAATTACTCAGGCAAAAAAATACTAATAATAATAACAGAAACAGCAGTTTTGTAAAAGAGACTTTAATCTAGGTGTTGTTATAATATGATTTTTTAAATTACTGTGGAGATGTTCCTAAAAGAGGTCTGTGGTCTGTGGGAATCAGCAAAGTTAAAATTCTCAGGGTTAAAATCAAGAATTATATTAATTAGATAAAACACAAAAAGACACAATATCTCATAATATTATACGTAAACAAATATCCTAAAAAAATTCTAGAATGATGCAATTGTAAAAATCACATGGCTAATGCCAGTTAAAAGACATGGCACTGGTTTACGTAAATAAACGATTTACTCAGACTTAATCGTTAATATGTTAAATATTAAATGCCAAAATCAAAACGTTTGTAAAAAAAAATAGTTAAAATGAAACTTTTAATTTCATTTGTTGTTAATTGTGAGAAATTATTTTTTAACTATATAAGGTGTTGTTTGTATAAGCAAAGCGGCATAAAGGCCATCATTTACTCATAATTTACTCATCCAGTGATTTTCTGATTACTCTCACACATTCACCTGAAAAAGCAGATTTAATGTGTAAATCAAGTACAGACTGGAGGAATTCTGTAGTTAAGAGTTTGCACCGAATTAGCCTATATCCCTTCTATGCCACAATTGCACGCAGTACAGATAATTTGTCTATTCTTAATTAATGGGGATAAATTAAATAATATTCAGTGTAATTTTCTGCATTTCTGCAGTTTCCCCAAATGAATGTAAAGAGACCAAGATAGATCTCTGTGCAAGTAAAACATCAAATAAATTGTGACTTTATTGTTCCTGGTTGTTCAGGGTACACAACCGTTATTTTCCCCTCCTTTTAAGAGGTTGGAAAGAGAAGGAATGGGCAGCATTATATGTTTAGGGTCATGTTTACACACCTCAACATGCTAATTAGCTGCTGAAGGTTACTGGTACCGCAGTGGGTCTTTTTTGGCACCCATGAATGAAGAAGCTGTAGCATTCTAATGAAATATTCATCTGTATAAATGGATAAAATTGCTTTGTATAAAAGCCCTGGGCAACCAACGAAATTACAGTGATAATTATTATTTTCCAACAGAGGAACACCTGCCTTAGCTTGAGAATCCCATAAGGGTAACTGGGGTAGGAACAGGAAGAGGGAGTCAATTAATGACATTTTGTTGTGTTCAAACTTTTTTTGGCAGAGAACCCAACATACCTGGCATAGGACTCTGAGAACCAAAACAAACTCCAAAGCTTGGGTCCAAACAAATAAAAGAGTAATTACATCCTGGTATTCTTGTAGCAATTTGTTAAAAAGTTTTTTTTTTGGTCATTGAAAAGTTCCATAAACCCAAAGCCTATTGTCTAACAGAACACTGTGATGTGGACAGTAAAGCCTAGTGTATAACAGAACGCTGTGATGTGGACAGTAAAGCCTAGTGTATAACAGAACGCTGTGATGTGGACAGTAAAGCCTAGTGTCTAACAGAACGATGTGATGTGGACAGTAAAGCCTAGTGTCTAACACAACGCTGTGATGTGGACAGTAAAGCCTAGTGTCTAACACAACGCTGTGATGTGGACAGTAAAGCTTACTGTCTAACACAACGCTGTGATGTGGACAGTAAAGCCTAGTGTCTAACATAAGGCTGTGATGTGGACAGTACCTCTATAACTCTATGCATAGTATTTAACGAGTTACTTCAAAAGAATTTATCTTTTCAGAAAGGCTATACGTTCTAGACAATAACTACATCCTGCCTCGTGGACATTCATATATCAGTGAATCCAATAATAAGCCCAATGCATGAAAATGCAAAACCTGAGACTATAAGTAGAAGGAAATGGTCCATAATTATATTTCTCCATCATTTTCAGCATGCTGGACCTGATCATGAACTGTCACGATATTATTAACATTCAAAACACATAGGATAACTGTATTATTTCTTAATGTATTAGCCTCATCAAACTTCATGGTATCAATAACATCTCCAGCTACCAAATTTGCATTAAAATCACCGTTGAGTGTTTTACAAATGCATTATTTGTTTGTTTGCTTGTTGTTTGATAAAATTATTGGCCAATTACAGCTGGTAGCTTTTCAATTCTAAATGTTATTGCATGGATAGTGGAAATGAAACAAAAAGCGATAGTTTTTCAGTAGTGCTCAATGAGCAAAACTCTGTTCTGGATATGGTCTTGGAGCTAGACATCCTGTTTCACATTCCTCACACACGATACATTCCAAACTGTGGAATGTGCTACTGTAACGATGTATATATAGCAGTGTTACAGGAAAGTATAGATAACCGCTTTGAGCTCTCACAGCAATAACAGCCATTGCAGTTACTCTACTGCATGATTATCCTAAGCTAAAATGCTTCTGGCACTGAAGTGTATGTCTATATTTAAGTATTAAGATCCATTCTTTTTTCTGAACCAGTGTTCAGAACCTCTATAGCTAGTTCCTCTAATTTTATTGCTTTTGTTCCACCTTAAGCTTATGTAGTACTAGACATTTTACACTAGGAGGGATTTGCTAAATGGATTATAGCGCTGAGAGGTCATTTTTTATTATTTTTAAGCATGACACATCCCTCCACCCACAACATGAATGCTTGTATATTCATGTTTTGAGTTACATCACCATTATTTCACGTATCTTTGCGTTCTATAAGTCAAGTTTTTTGTCAGTTTCTTGATGTTTTAATGGCATTTTACTGTCAGCGTTGTTACATTCAGGCACACAGTTACATTTCCCTATATGACAACGAATTCTAAGTGTATGCAGGGGGAGCTTTGGTTTCCCCAGAATGTTACGGCGAACTGGCTGTCCGTATGCTCTGCCTGTGACGCTACGCACTCTGCACACGCTCCCAAAGCGTCTCTTTGGGGATCACTCATGTGCTACCTGCTAACAAGTTTTAAATACAGGGAAGACAGAGCCAGCAGGGTTATTAAGTAGGCCTGTGTGTGAAGGCAGTGACAGGGGGCCACGTGCTGGGGGTTGAGTTAAGAATTTTGGGACTAACAATTGCTTAATTACGATCCAGAAATAAAGCAGCGATCAGCAGTGTTGCCAGCTCATCCTTAATTCCTCTGTGAAATTTCATTCATTTACAAGTCAGTGAATAAGCAATGCCCTCGACTCTGTTTCCATTCTCATCCTTCCCTGGCAAGCTGTGTTTTAGAAGTGACTTTGCCAAACTTTAACTATAATCTTTTCAGAGACCTGTTTGCTCTTGGGGGGGGGGGGGGGGGGGTGGGGGGATGAGTGGATCCAAAAGATTAGGGCTTTATTAGAATGTTGACGACTACATTTCGCCATTTCCAAAAAGCGAAACAAGTCCAGTGTTTAAACGGGGAGCATTTTATGGGATTGTGTTCCAGTAAACCATGTAATTTCCTGAAGAGTAAACTGTTTATGTGAGATCAGCTTGAATATTCATAACAAAGGCAAGCTGTCGAAGTCACAGCCTCAAAACTTCCTGTTTCACCTTTGAAGTCCTTCTGTTTCTGAACATAGTAAGAAAACTGGAAATCAGTCAGATAAAACAGAAAGATGAACTATTGCTTTTTATCTATCTCTGTCTGTCTGTCTATCTGTGTTTCTTTGTCCTATCCTTCTAAGTGAAGACATTAATTTGAAGCTGCATATATGTTTCAATATGCACTGTGGTTCCTGTGTTCTGGGTGATGTGAGTTAACAATGAGCAGAAATTCGCATGGTAACTCTGCAGAGGCTGGGGGCAAATGGAAGGGCGTAGACCACACACCCCTCTCATCTGTGATCTTTCTTACCGTAAATCATATAACCAGATCCAGTCGTCCTTTTATATTGCACATTAACACTTTTTGTGTGGCGAATTTTTCCTTGGGTACAATAGCACTGTTTTAAATTTGTCATGCCGCTCGACCATTCCAGCACAACCTCTGAAAGATAAGAAATCCTCCTCTTTGATGGTAGATTAATCCCAGGAAAGGAGTCCACTGCACAGCACTTTGGTTATGGGTATGGTGCAATTTAAAACCAACACAATATGACTGCATTTTGTGCAATTTCCACAATGGAGCCCACAAGCTTGAAGTGAATGAAAGCAGTTAAGCAGTTATGATCTCTAGAGTGTTTAAGAGCTTGGCAAAATCTCTGTAGATAGTCAACGTTTCTTTATTACAGGGTATTTTAGGTCATTGTTTGAGGGAAATGCTACCCGCTCTTTCCAATATGCTAGAAGGCATAAGTGTTTGGACAGATGAGAGCACCTTTGGCTACCACGCAATCAGCAGTTAGTGCGGTTAGTGGGTTGCGGGTTGATTAATGTGATGCGGTAACACGTAACAGATCTCAGAGGTGGACTGATGAAGGAAGAAGGAGAAATGTAGTATAAAGGATTTATGGCTCTCTTAAACACAAGGCAAGTCAGGAAGATCAGAGTGTCCCAAAATGAGGGACTTAGGGCTAACTCACCAATTGTATGGATCTGAATTCCATCACCACCCCTTAATCACTAGACCATAAATAATCTTGTCTATGGGTCACTGCCAAGGTAATTTATATATTCTTTCTAACATGGTCTTCTTGCATCGTGGACTCGATAAGATGCTGGAACATCCACATAATGTTTCATTTGTGAATTAAATTTTATTGCTCTCTTATTGTCAACTTCATACTCAAACTGCACTATTGATGTAGAGCATGATAATGTTTACAGGGGTACTGGGAGATGTTTATTATGTTTATTAACTCCAGGAGTACTTTTCCCATAAACCACTACATTATTTACTTTTATAAGCATTTGTGTAAAAAAAAAACAAAAAAAAAAACAATAATTGTAAATGTGCACTCTTCATCAATTTTAAATTCATTAAATCCTGTTGACAGCTGTGTTTAGAGGGAATAAAGGGTAATCGCGAATGGCAAATAGCATGTGATTTTGGAAAGTTGAAGTTTTCAAAGCAATATTAATACAGTACAAGCAATCAAGTGTTCCAGGACTCACAGTGGATTCTCAGGGATCTATTTATAATCGCAATAATATATTAAAAAATGTTTAAAGCTGCTACTTGTCAGGGCTTTTGCAATTATGGCAGAATAGAAACCGATATATTATTGCATTGTTTAATTAAATGTTTGTTGTGTTCAAAGAAAGAGCCCCACAATAAATTAAGTGTGAGGTTATGTAGGCCTGGAGGGTACCCCAGTGTACATGGATGAGGATGCCAGTCCATTGCTGGGCACACACTAACACACACACCCACAAACACATTTATAGGAAATTTGCAGATACCAGTTAAAGTTAGGACATAACTGTGTACTATTCAAGGAAATCAATGCACCTGCAGGGAAACCTGTAAAACACAGGGAAAACACAGACAAAGTCAGTACGGGTGGATGGTGTTGGCTGATAAAAAACGCAAGTATTGTTGAGCTTAGTACCAAGGAGTAATTATATAGCGATGACAACACACTGTATGGCAGGATTTAAGCACCCACCCAGGCATTGAGAGACAGTAATTCTACCTGATTAGAATCTATTCTTAACATGCAACCTTTAGAATGCCAGGTCATACTATTAAACATTCAGAAATGTTTGTCTATCCCTTTTTAACCTTTGTTATGCAAACCAAAATGCATGGGACAGGCTACCTTGTTATCAGATCTTTCTGTGAAACTGGAATGTTTACCCGAGGTGGACAGAAATCCGACTTGATGAATGGATATCCCTTCGTGGTCAAAAAGCATTGCCCATCCCTCACGTCCCATGCATGCCAGACACATGCTTCGTGCATTAGTGCTCGCATCAATCACGCAATTAGAATGCATATAAACACCATTGATTGGACAGGGCTTTGTTAGTTCAGACCCTTTTCATTAGAGATCTGGTTTTAGCCACTCAAAGCTGTTTCAGAGAAGATGTTTACTGTTCAATCTTTAAACGTGCTGAAGACACCGTGGCTGATAAGCACTGTGAAACCACATATCCGATCCCGCACAGAAATACATGAATTACAGATCCTGTAGATGCATTTACTATAGATGTTATTTTTTCAGTAAGGATGTTTTTTCTTATGTGTTATGTTTATTTTTTATTATTTTATTATTTTTTATTTTTATTATGATTTGTTTTTCAGTGTATCAGTCTTATAATGTAGGTTACTCTAGGTTACTCTTTCTGTCACTATTTACGAGAGTTTTCCTTGCCACTGTCACCCTAAGCTTGTTCATTATGAACAGTCACTTGTTTACTGCTTTGTTGCTGTTGAATATACTGCACTGTCGTTATGCAATTAATTACAATTTAAGTTTACAATGTTTTAAATATATGTGTCATTAAAAAGTTATTAATACTTTTGTTGTATCCATGTTGCCCTCTTGTTTAATACAGTGAGGATAAGGAAGTGCATTTTGTCATTATTTCAGGAAGTGTGAATGGCATTTTTTAATACAAACTGAGCTGCAAGCTTCCTGTATGTTTTTTTTGGTTACATGAGGCTTGTCTCTGGCCATTTGAGGTTGTTTACTTCTGCCTCCAGATCCGTGGCCTGCCAGAGTCTCCCTTACAGGTTTATGATTTCTTGTTTGTTGGAGTTGGGTTTGTGATTTTGTGTTTGTGTCCTGGATGTCTGGTTTTGTGTTACTTTTGTTCAAGGTTCCTGTATCCTGGTTCTCATCCCCTGACTCCAGCAGGCCCCTGCACCTGAGCTCCCCCCCCCCCCCCCCCCCCCCCCCTTCTGCAAACCTCACTCCAGAGTACCCCCATCCATGCAGAATCTTCCTGGCGGTCCTGGTGGTCGCCTGTTTCCTGTGCTGTACTGGGAAACATGTGGCCACAGGCGGGATGGTCTGGCTTGGGGTGTTTTCTTGTCTGCATGATATCAGACGTTGGAGTAAGAAAAGAGAGTTTTATAAATCTCCCTGATTTAATATACACAAAACAAAATCCTGTCCTGATATTTTGCAGATAAAAATAACTGATTTCCCTAAGTGAGTAGTTTACTAAATGTTACGAATTTAAAGAATTTTCAATAAAAAAATGAGCCTATTCCAGACACAAGGCTGGGGTACACCCTGCGGGGTGTCAGTGCTATCAAACATCTGCATTGTTTATAATACCAAATGAGTGATGAGAACTTCTCTACATAGCCCTGTTTCTATACTACATCCATTCAGTCTCTTAGTATGCAGCAAAGCCAAGTCAGCCACAGCGGTCAGAAGAATGTAGCAGGTGCTCGTTTTGTGTGTGAGCATTTAAAAGCCAGCAGAGAAAGTTTTATGGGTACAGAGAGAGCATAACCAGGTCACCAGAAAATAAACCTTATAATAGACGATTGATGAAAGGAGGAAACAATTTATTGTATTATTGTGAATTAATGCTGTTTGTCTTTGTGCAGTTGTTTTCAATGGCAGATAAAGCAGCTCATTTAGAAGGTCTTTGTTGTCTATTGTTCAAGGTAAAAGAGCAGACTTGCATAAAAAGTAGATTAAATACTCAACAGTGAAAGCTACATCTCTCTGCATATGTCATACATATACTCTGCATGGCTACTATAATTCCGAGGAATGCAGCCTTCAGAACATTTTGGAGCTATGTGGTCATGGATTCTTACAGACATGGCATTCATTGAAAGTGTTACCAAAAACAATGTCCATACTAAGACTTCAACAATGTTCATCAATAACCCAACTACTGAATTCACCCAGGGTTTGCAGTTTGACTCCCCCCATTGTCATTTCCACAGTCTGAGGTCATGCATGATATTATAGAGGACTTCATTACCCATAATCCCTGTTTTGCCCTGGCGCCATTTTCCTTCGGTAAGTGTACTTGCATTTGTTTAATTGACTGTTGTTGGTGTTTTGTGCGCATCACTATTCTTACAGCATAACATAGTAGCTGAAGTGAAAAACATTGAAGGTGCCCACCAGATAAGCTGTATTTTTGTGTTTAGTTATAACTACATTGTACTGGTCATCTGCATATAATATGGATTGTGGATCTTAAAAAGAACAATGGCTGGATTTGAATGTTTGGAATTATTAAAGTTTAAGTCAATGGTTTAAGTCAATCAGTTGTGAGGACGAGCCTGTTCCACGAAGCAGGATTTCTTGGTTAGCCAGAACGCGTCGTATCTAAAGCGGTCTAAGCTAAATGTAAGTGAACAAAGATGAAGTCCATTTAAACTGGTGTACCTCTGACAAGTTATCCGGTTAACCAAGAAATCCTGCTTTGTGCTTCATGAAATAGGCCCAGCATTCATTGTCTTATAGCAGGTTACAAATGCATATGGAAAGCCCTGAAAAGTGTTTGCTGACTCCGTTAAAATCTCTGGCTTAGCACTATGTATACCAGATTCTTCCAGATTGCTTAAATAATTCATTTGAAATATTGGGTCAATTTTTACTTCTGATTTGATATCCTTTGTCATTTCTGAAAATGTAGAACTTTATTTGAGTATTTGTATTGGTAAGAAAACCGAAACTATCTTGCCCTTAAATAATATATAAATATAAAAATATTGACTGTTTTAGTGGTGAGCTTCTTTTTACTATAATATTTACATAATGTAAAATTTTATGACTGACGAAGACTAAGCTAAATAGTTCTAGTTTTATTTGAGTTTTATGAAAGAACAAAATGAAATATTCATGGGTTTTGTAAACTTTTAAAATGAACCATACATTCCCTGAATTTTACTGTATTGTTTAAGCGTCATTTAATTTAATGAAGTAAATATGTTTGAAAGCCTATATGCTTATAGTATAGTACAAGCCCAAGATACAGTACTGGCAAATCAGAAACGTCTAACCCAAACATGACTAGAAAAATTTACCTGTTTAACTGTTTCAGTTTTTCTATGTTAGATAAATTTGTTATTGGGCATGTGAATCTGGATGTGCGATGCATTATGACATTTTAATTTAGCCCCTTTCTAAACGATTGCCAAACTACTTAATCTGCATTGTATAATTTTGGGTCAGACATTCATATCCGGTGTTTTTCCATTTGGCAAACTTGCATTATGCTCCACAGTTTCCAAACTTGTATCTTTCCGCTTAAATTGAGCAATCCAAAAGGGATTCTTGTATGGTCCTTTATTGTAAAGTCTTTCATGAAATACAACATCACTTTAGGCCGGAAGCTGTTTGAACCTTTTATAGAAATTCCCAAAGGTCTGTGTTTATAACTCTAGGTGAAGTTTATTTATGTCCTGGGATTCATCAGAGATGGTGTACGGTTCCATTTAACCCTTACCAGGACTGTTGACACTGGGATCCCTAATCAATGGAGATGAAGATTTGTTGGGGTTACACCAACACCAGGAAGATACCCAGCAATAGATACATTTTGCCACAGATGTTTTTAAATAAGAGACACCTGTCCCAGTCTTCTCCAAAACAGTGGGGTTAGGGCCATATTCATTTATGTTAAGCAGTGTACTGCTATTAGCAGACATCATGCAATAGGGAATTTCAAAGTTACCCTTTACATGTATTCTCCATGCAATTTTTTGCTACATTTCTTCAGATAAATCCCTTATTAACAGAAAAATGCTACATTTTCTCCAATTTCTCCCCATGAAAGATATATAAAAAAAAAAAGTAGTCAGAAGATGTGGCATTGATGTGGGATGTGGGATTGATGTGGCATACATATACTGAAATAAAGAGACGTGATTGGCTGCTTATTTTTATTTATTTTGTAGCAATAAACATAATAGAAGATACTTCAAATCAGTTTATTCATTCAAAGTGTGGCACATCTTTTCGCGATATTATATTTTCAAATGTGGTCCTGCTGAGCTCCGATTTCCATGTACTGCGGTGAAACTTCCTGGTAAAGCTAATATTCAGCAAGCAAAGTGTTCAGTTTGGACCAGAAGTTCAACACCTGTTTAGAGAGAGATGACTGATGTTCACCAGGACATCTAGTTTGGCTGTCGCAGAAGTACCTCCTGCTGGCAGTGGAATTCCGTTCCCCTGAGAGTACCCTCTACCATCTTCAGAGTGCTGTGTGACACATGAAGTTAGGAAGGACAGGGACCTTAACAGGGAATGTCCTGAAGCAATGAAGCAGTGTATTTACGTGGGAGGTACTGCAAACAGCTGAGTCTGATATAGAACTGGAAATAACCAAATTAGGGTGAAAATTGGGAAAAAAATATAGATTGTATCCACATGTGTTTTTGCTTTATTCACCGTGTTTGGAATTATTTCTAAAATGCTTAATGTTTCCTTGATGATTTCTGTTCTCAGAATCCTATTGCCAAGCCCTTTAGAAAAGATTCGGCCATCTTGGTACACAGGTCCTCAATATCTCTCTCTATCGTGTATTTAAACAGTTATCATCTTCCACATGTCACGTTAAAAGACTATCATAGGTGAGCTAATGGTTTACTACACGACTAAATGAAAGGTTAAAGGGTGGCAAAGTTGGGAAGGTTCTCTCCATCAACGTCATTGGTATCTTTTTCCTTATTACAGTGCATTTCCATCCCAGAATTACATGTCTTTCACCCTATCAAGTACCCTGATCGCAATTCGGTCTCACAGGCCATATTAGCTTGCTCCTTGTGCAGACATCGAGGCCTTCTTCTCTCCTTTCAAGCTTCACTTGTGCAGCCAATTAATGACAGTGCTTGTGTATTGCCGGAACATACCATGTCTGTATGCTGCCAGGCTAAAAATTTCTGTTTTCATCTCTGGCTGGAGTTTAAGAACCGATTTAATTGTGTTTTCCTTGGTGCCATGGGGGTCAACAATTAAAATTTCTGAAGCATGAGCTGGACTGTAAAACCACAATCAGCCTAGCTGAAAATTCTTGGAGATTTCAGAATGTTTTTAACAAATGTAGTTCTGTATTTTCTTTGTTTAGTAGTTGTATTTTCCAAGAGTATTTCTTAGAAAAAAAATCTGTTTCAGAAAACATTGTGAGATGAGCATACAAATGTTTTAAAAAATGTATAACTTCATAATACTGGCATCGAGGTCAGTATTATCTTATTTAACATTTGATTGTGTTTTCATTGAAAATTGTAATCCTCATGCTTACTACTTTCCGAACCATGGTATACTTGAAACAGCATCTGTTATTTCTTAATGCAGTTTGGAGAGTTTGGAAAAGTACCCTGTCGTAAAGCAACTTTGAGAAATTGGATAAAATTGGTATTATCTGAAAACATCATTCTTGGTGTACAAGGCTCAAACAATGAAATAACACACTTTTTATCCGTAAGAGAATACACAAAAAAATATATATTTAACAGCCATTCGATTAGCTGAACTTTCTTAGTTATATTAAATATTAAAATAGGCTGCTTTACAGTGAAACAGTTCCTTGTTTTCCAAGGGCTACAGTATCATTCATCTGTTCCTTGAGATATTAGTTAAGCCATGTATTAATTGTTATTTCACCTTAAATAAAGTGCTCGTATGCTTGAGACGCAACAACAACGTTATTTGTTTTATTAATAAGTTCCTGTGCTATTTTGCTCATTGAAAGGATATTTAGAAATCTAACAAATGTAGAATGTCCTACAAACAAAATGTGTCAGTTTAGGAAATTCAGGAGCCGTTCATCTCTCGCAATTAAAATAGTGCAGCAGAAATAAGCCAAAGGCAGGGAATTCAAATACGAGATAATTTCAGATTTATTTTTATCATCGGTAACAGTGCTTAGTACTGTTGGTCCTTTTGAGAATACACAACATTTCTGTTGGAGACACTGTGCACTTAAAATTAATGCAAGAATCATTGGCGAAAATTTCCCTAAAATCACCTTAAAAAAATATCAGCCCCATGTGTAATCAATAAACAAAAAGTGCTTACTTCATATATTTCCACAGGTTTCCGAGTATTTTTTCTCATTATCGGCTTCTATTTCTTCATCAGCGTCCAGTGGTTTGATAGGACTGGGTCCCTTTGGATTTGGGTGAAGTAATTAATCCCCAATCCCGCCACAATAGATTTGTGGTTGTTTACCTTAATACTTCACCATGTTTCTCATGGTATTGCTTCCAGCTGAACAGCCATTTATATATCCATATTGTTGTCTGCATATATTGTATTATATACACACATCCATGCACACTGCTGTCATTTTTTAGAGACTTATTTAAACAAGGCAAAAGCTTGGCAGAACATATTTGGACGGCAGTTTTTTCCATTAGCATTGATTAAGGAATAGATTCTCCTCCCTCACTTGCCACACCAGTGAAATGTAAGCCGGACTGCTTCCAGGTGGGGTTTTCTTGCATATCAGCAATGCAGTTTTCCAGCACTGTGGGGCAAAGCAATCTAGTCTTTCTACCTAATAGCTGAATTCTATCACTAAACGCTATGGGATGGCAGCTATTAGATGCAGTCTGATGAGATATAGCAATGCTGTTTAGGCAAGGTGTTGTTTGAGGTGCATTCACTTGTTTGTTTGTATGTTTGTTTGTCTGTTTGTTCTCACTCAGTCTCTGACTTCTCATCCCGAGTACAAAACACATCATGTTTTGAAGCAGATAACCATAGTAGTAGCTGAACAACTCACCAAGTTATTAGCTGAAATGAGACTCTAATCTAGTCACTAATATATCATATCATAAATAATTTTTGGCTGCTGTTTTTAAATGTAAATTTATAAAATGTATTTTATTATGAATAGAACTTACAAATACATTTCAATGAAACTGAATTTTGTCTCTATGAGACATTACAAAAGAAGCTTTCTTTTTTGAATATTTAAAAAAATGTATTAGTAAAGGGAAGATTTCAGGTCATCTAGCATATATAAATACTGAGCCTGGATTTGACTGTTCCCCAAAGGTTTTGCATTCTTGTCTAAATACGTATTATATCTAACCAGCTCTTATCTTGCAATGCTTTAAACTAAAAACTGATTGCCCAACATCAGTGGTAAAAGCTGCAGATTCATCCAATCTGAAGTGATGTTACCAAACTTATACACTCCATTCTAGTATTAAAAGTACATCATACCGTCTGAGCGTTACTTTTGTTAAATAGTCTTCACACTCACAGAATCAAAGCATTTTTTTTCTTCACAGTGACTTCTGGGCATCAATTTAACGTTAAATCGCTGTGAAAAGTGCTTGTGGTTATCTTGGATTACTCCACTTGCTACCTGTAGTGCTGTTTTTTCTGATATCAGATCATGTGTCTCGTGTGGGACTGAGTTCAATCGAGACGCGCCTTTTTCACTTAACTCCCTCGCTTCCTCCGTGGTGCGGCCGTCCCCTCAAACATGGAATTATACGCTGTTGGAAAAACTTCAGAGAACTTTCCCATCTTGTTGATTTCTGTCAGAGCCTGGAGATGAAGTATACTAATCCACAAAAGATGCCCAGTGGTCCTGCCTGCAATTTTATGCTGTATTGCATTACCATTATGGGTTCACTGCTTTATCAAGCAGAAAAAAAGAAAATTATTAAAACCCAGCTTTCTGTCCTAGTAGAAGCCCTTCGTTGAAAGCCTCAGTAACGAGCGTGGGTCTGCCTGGGGGGACGAAGATGGGATTGATTACACAGTTGCATCAGATAGTCTTACCACTAATCTGATGGTCTATCTGCAGCCATATATCTTTATTCATCATTCTCCCAAGTCCGTCATCGGAGGCTCACAGACCTATACGAGCATGGCCCACACCGCTTCAATCACGCGCTGATGTCATGCCCCCTGGATACTCTGTAAAAATACATCAAACGCTCTGCTTGTGCATTTGTCCCATCTTTTCTGACACAAGTCTGTATGTTGACAGTCAAAGATATTCTGAGATAGTCTGTTTTGTTTTATTGTTAAGAACAGGCAGAGAAAACCCCAGGCAAGTTTTTAGTTCATTGCAAATAGATGTGAAAGTCGAGAACTGGATGGTTATTTTATTTCATAAATATATTATCACATCATCCTTTTTTAATTTGTACAAAAGAAATTACAGATGGGAGGATTGTTTTTTTATAATTTTTTTTTAAAGTTTCACCACAGTACCTCCTGCAACATGGTGTGTAAAGTGAGACTTCAAAGTAATTTTACTGGGTATAAAACGGGTAGCCAGTCACTCCATACCACACATACATTGCCATCACTGAATAGGCAGCATTTAGCGTGAGATGCACGGCAGAGTTAATTTTTTTTTAAAAGGATACATTTTATATGTTTCATTTATTCTGGAAAAATTGCTAAATTTGCACCTTGGTTGCAAGTGGTAAAAATTGTATTTTTTCAATAAAATTTTTATCGGAATTCTGTCACAGTCTGAAATAGCAGTCAGCACCTGCTCACTGACCTCTATTTCAAGCACGTTTGCAGATGAATCTTTTGTGCAAGGCCTTCTACGAGAAAAGTTCAAGAGTTCAACAAGGAGGTTCAGTGGACGCATTCCTCAGTAAAACAACAGTGCCTGGGAGAAAACGCCAGTGTACGGTGTTCAAACAGCAAAACATACCAGGATTATGGCAAGCACTTCTGCCACCAAAACTGTTACCAGTACATGTAACGGTTGTTGGGAATTCCAACATGCATTCTGCTATTTCTTAAATCATTAACCTAAATTTCTCCATCTCCATTAGATAGACGTGATTTTTCCACATTGTGAAAATGTCCACATTTATTTAGGGAATTGGTAAAAAAAATAGCATTGCTGAAGGAACCTAGTTTTTAAGTGTCTTATCTAGTGAGTAAAGTCTAACTATATGGGAAAATGGGCTCCATATTTAGCCGACACTCCTCATTAACTCTAGCATGTTCTTAGAGCACCGGGGAGACTGATGTGAAAATAGCAGAACAATCTACACCCCATCAGCATTCTTTCTTTATCAGAATTAATTGCATGCCTTGTGCTATTGGTTCACAAGGTTAAAGCAGGCATTGCACCAACTAGGTGTCGTTAAAGGCAATAAGTACCAGATCTAATGTTGGATAGTACTACAGCTGCAAAACTGGAAAAAAATACCTATCTGAAAAGTTCAAAACTTCAGTTATTTCCAGTTTTTGGCTTTTATCTTTAATGTACTGTTTGTGTGTCTATACATTATTTATAGATTATCTTGAATTTATGTCTCAGTGATTTGTTGTCCTACATCTAAGTTTACCCCAGATATTCATTTATCCAGAACATAGCTGGAACATAGCTTAGTTTTATACGTCACTCCATCATTTGCAAGTCTAGGCCGTTATCCACCATATTACCTCCTGCCGTAATAAATTACTGTATCACCTTTCCCTTTTCCAATTATGAAAACAGTTCTTATTCAACAGAGAGGAGATGTACACATTAATAAAATACTAGCCCTTCATCCAACATCATTTACTGACTAGATTAATGAGACCACAGTGATGTTCTGTTGATTTATTCCATGTTGAATCATTTGCAGTTTCCTATGGTGATACTTTTATTAGAATTGATTAGAAGTAGTTCATAGTGAACAAGCCAGGAGGCCATGTGGACAGACCTCAATTTAAATTTCATAAATTAGCCCAGGCCCTTGTGAAAATTAAATAAAGCTGTTTCTTTGAGTATAGAATTTGAAATTATTAAGTCACCCTGTTCAAAGTCTCACAGCTGACTTGCAGGCATCTCAAATCGACTATAAGGAAAAGGCAGCGGGTCACATTTTCCTGTCCAATTAACATACAATCGTCGTTCACCTGAAATATAGAAAATAACTTGGAATCATGAATATTTTTCGGCAAACTTTAATTACAATTTCTGCAAAGAAATTAAGTGCTAACATAAAAGGCACACACAAAAAATGTCTGTGTGTGTGCGTGTGTATATACGATTGCAAATACTCAGGATGCTGTTGTTAATTCCAGTCCTCAACCTGACTTTTTTTCCCAAGCATTTTTGTTGTTTCAGTTATCTTAATAACTATTGTGACTAACTAGCTTGAAATTATTCCCAGCACGCAAAAAATGTGTATTGTTATCCGTTTCAGGCCTCTGTAACATTCATATTTTCTCGCACAGACTGTATACCCTTTAGCAATTATATTCATAGTAAAAGGAGGTTGATATCCTCCAGTAGCTGTGGGAAAATGATGAAAATACACTGGAAATAATGCTGTGAAAATAATACCATTTGTGCTTGTCTCTCAATGAATAAAAACAGGAATGGAATTTTATCCTCTTCTTTTCATGCTTGAATTCTTGGCCAATGAGGTAGTTTTTACAATCAGCATTTTATCATTCACTAAGGCACTATTCCTCACGACATTACGTCGTATTGTGTATGATTGAGCTATTTAAAAATTACGATTTAACATAATTTGCTATAATAACATTGACCCTTAAGGACCATTTCAGGGTAATGTGGCAAGCGTAAAGGCTGATAAATTTTGAAATTGCTCTCCTTTGCATGTCTTGACAAGTACACAATCAGGTTATCATTGTTCTTCTTAAAGAACAATGAGATCTGCTACTAGACATTCAATGGAAGGGTGCGAGTATCACAGATGGCACTGGCTATATCTGTCCGCACTGAGCAGTGACTTTTCCCTCAAAAATCAGCGGTTCCCCGATGTTTCTCATTTTGTAGCTAAATCATATGTGAGCATACGAAATAACCGAAACATAACTAAAAAAGGTTCGAATTTTGACCCATCCAAATATTCACTTGATGATACAGCTGTTCGATTAGAGCAAAAATCATAATTACTTTTGTCAATATTGGGATCGCGATAATTCAGCACGATTACTTATTGACTTTGGAAATCACGCATTGATTGAACTTTTTAAAAAACGTGACTTTTAATCAGTGGATTTACTTGAAATTACTTTACTTGAATATAATTCAACTGAGAAATAAAATGGGACTGGAAAGGGGGGCGTTTATAACACAGGACCAAGCAGGGGCATAACTGCAAAACGAAATGTGGCAGAATAATTTCATCTCAGTTATTTTGTTTTGATAATCACTGGAAGCGAAAATCGTAACTGAAATTTAAATTCAATTAATTGCCCGGCCCTACTTTATGTACTGTGACTGTCTCTGCAATTCAAAATGAAATGTATGTACAAAAAAGTTAAGTGATGAAAATGTAACTTCAGTGTTGAGCTGTTCTTCAGCCTTCCTTAATACTGTAAAATAATAGACCTAATTCACCTGGAAAGTGGTCAGGATTCTATTATATTATTATATTTATTTAATAGAAATAAATATACAGACAATAAAAAAGAATGTTACCGTCTCTTCTTATCTTTGTCTTGGTTGTGTCTTGAAGTCTTAATCTATTTTGAAAGCAAATGTGGAGCCACAGAGGCTAGAAGAACAAATGACAAGGGCTTTTGTCCTTTAACTGTGACAAAACAGAGCTAATAGATTGGTCCTTGACAAGTGAAAATGTATGGTGTTATAGAGGATGAAAGAGATGGAAGGCTGGAAACCTCCTTCATCTTCGTCTCGATTCAAAGCGAAAGAAAACAGAACTGAGGAATGTCACATCTCACTTCAGTGACACACAAGTGCTCATCCATCATTCCTGGCAACTTAAATCCCGTTCATTCACTGCACAGAGCTTATACATAGAGTACTTTAAACTGCAGATATTAACAGAATTAAACTTGATACAGGATGAATTATTCATATGAAAGAAGCCGTTCAACACCCATTTTGCCATATATACGAGTATTTATCACAAACATAAAGGGTCCTGCTACTTTGTAAGTCTTTAAAAATTGGGGGGAAGTCTTCTCCGGCTGTTGGGAAAAGAAAAAACAAAAAAAAAAACATATGGTAGTGAGTGAAACTGTGTTACCGGGCCTTGGCCACGAATCTAGAAAAAGGGTCAAGTTTCAGCCCCATGGCTTGGATGCCAAGGGAAGTAAAAGGGCATGTACTACTTTGGGACCAAAGTAAAAAAAATAAGAGAAAGAAAGAAAAAAAACAATAACAAAAAACACTAATGAAATGGGAGTGAAAGATCTGTCACTGATTCAGTATTAAACTGAAATTCCAGTTTGTCACAAAGCCCATTATGTATTAATCCCGACTCTACATCTGTTAGCATTGTTCATTTGTGCTAAATCTTAATACACTCAAAGTAGCACAATTACCGTAAACCTGATGTTTAACGTGTAGACTTATGTGGTTTGCTGATGCTGATTAATAAATCCATTTAAAAATGATGAATTTAGTCAAATGGTACAAGGAGCAACTTGCGCAGGGTAACTTACAGCAGTGCATGTTAGGTTAAGTGCCTTGGCTCTGGGGATGTGAACCTGTAAATGCATAATCACAGTTGTTAACCCCTTTCCTGCTTGATTTTTAGACCCCTGCCCTGCCTGATTGTATATACAGAGACCCTGCTAAAGGTAATCATAACCTCGGTCTCACTGTTCAGTTCTATATCTGCTGATTTTTGTTGAAAGAATCCGCCTATGTGGAGGTAACGGTATGTGTGTGAATCCCACTCCCTGTTAATTTACCAAACGTTAAATTGCTCTTTTTTGTGCAGGATTGTCTTAAAATATATCATTTATCACACAGCCCGCGTGCATGTATTTTCCGCCACCTGTGAGTGACGCGCTTTCCACGCCACCAAATGCAAATGAGATCTCTACCTCGTTAATAATTGAGCTTAGAAGTACATCTTCAAAGTGCAGGCAGCAGATGTCTCACATCTCAGGAGACCTTATCTTGGAGGAATCAATAAATAAGGCAGAGAAGTGCTAAAAAAGATGCTGATCACTTTCCCTGAAGCTTGGGTTGAAACGTGCTCAGTGAGGAGAAGATTTCCCTCAAAGAGAACCGTGCCCAGATTAAAAGACAGTTCTTCTTCTGAAATCTCCTCACATCCATTAAAGTAGACAACATGCTCTTGTCATAATTTACAAAATCTGTTGCTAACAGAAATCAGTTTTAAATTATATTTAAAGAACACCCTGTACTTGCTTAATGTTAATGTAGTCTATTTGGTTTAGTGCCTGTAAAAGATGTATGTATACGGAGAATTCATTTCACTAATTAAATAGCACTTTACTCACTTTGTCGATGACTGTATGGTGTTATAAAAAAAAGTCTTTGACAAAGTATTTGAAGTGTACTGGGCAATGAAATGGGAAATTGGCAAATGATATCGCTTCTCATCTCAAGGGCCACAGAGTCAGCAGAACAGCCACTGCTAAATTCTCATTAAATGAGCAAAACAATGGAAAATGCAGGACCCACGGTTCCATCACCATCCCTCTCTGAGAATCAATAGTTCACACTTCTCCCAGACACGGATGAGGCATTAATGAGCTTCAAACTGCAGTGGGAGCTAATTAAGACCTATCCAGAGTGGGTGACTCTACTCTTTTAATAGATTTGTGAAAAATGTCATCACTGGGGGATCGATAATCACAGAGACGAGCAGCAGCGGGGGGTAATGGGGACGTCACTGATAACTCTCTGCCTGAGACATAATGGAGAATATATTTTCGCAAAGTGACATGCAACAAAAAAACGGGAACACGTGTGGATCACCTTGTGTCTGTACATTTTACATCAGCATAAAATACATTTTAACAGCATAAAATAACAGCAACCAATATATATCTGCATTTGAAAGCACACAGGCCAGAGCACACGGTAACTCTTAAGCTAATTATTTTACTTGAGGCTAAATGTTTTCTGATCTTGAACAACTAAGAGATTTATAAGAGTACATATACCCACAACAAGTATACTGCTAATATACACTCACCGGCCACTTTATTAGACATACCTGTCCAACTGCTCGTTGACGCAAATTACTGATCAGCCAATCACATGGTGGCAACTCAATGTATTTAGCATGTTGACATGGTCAAGACGAACAGCTGCAGTTCAAACCGAGCTTCAGAATGGGGAGGAAAGGTGATTTAAGTGACTTTGAACGTGGCATGGTTGTTGGTGCTAGACGAGCTGGTATTGCAGAAACTGCTGATCTTCTGGGATTGTCACGCACAACCATCTCTAGGGTTTACAGAGAATGGTCCGAAAAAGAGAAAACATCCAGTGAGCGGCAGTTCTGTGGGCGAAAATGCCTTGTTGATGCCAGAGGTCAGACGAGAATGGCCAGAGTGGTTCGAGCTGATAGAAAGGCAACAGTAACTCAAATAACCACTCGTTACAACCAAGGTATGCAGAAGGGCATCTCCGAACGCACAACATGTCGAACCTTGAGGCAGATGGGCTACAGCAGCAGAAGACCACACCGGATGCCACTCCTGTCAGCAAAGAACAGGAAACTGAGGCTACAATTCGCACAGCCTCACTGAAATTGGACAATAGAAGATTGGAAAAATGTTGCCTGGTCTGATGAGTCTCGATTTCTGCTGCGAAATTCGGATGGTAGGGTCAGAATTTGGCGTCAACAACATGAAAGCATGGATCCATCCTGCCTTGTATCAACGGTTCAGGTTGGTGGTGGTGGTATAATGGTGTGGGGGACATTTTCTTGGCACACTTTGGGCCCCTTAGTACTAATTGATCATCAACGCCACAGCCTACCTGAGTATTGTTGCTGACCGTGTCCATCCCTTTATGACCACAGTGTACCAATCTTCTGATGGCTACTTCCAGCAGGATAATGCACCATATCATAAAGCACGAATAAAGATTCGCATCATGGATGTGCAGCCGACAAATCTGCAGCAACTGCGTGATGGTATCATGTCAATATGAACCAATATCTCTGAGGAACGTTTCCAGTACCTTGTTGAATCTATGCCATGAAGGATTAAGGCAGTTCTGAAGGCAAAAGGGGGTCCAACCCGGTACTAGCAAGGTGTGCCTAATAAAGTGGCCGGTGAGTGTATATCGGGATTATATCCTGGTGGGTGGTCTGTGGGAGTTATCTAATCTAGCACTTTTTTAGATTGATTTCTCCCCAAAAAGCATCTTTCCATGTAAGCAACAACTGCACAGCTGAAGAATGTGTTTTAAAACACAGGACATGACTAATAATGACATAATAAAAACACAGGACAGAATAATGACATGGCTGAAAGGGTTTTGCCTTTTAATTTTCATTTGTTTCATGCTTTTGATTTTTGTTTGTTTTGTTTGTTTGTGTTGTGAGTGTCTGGTGTATCTTGTTTCAGTGTCCAACAAAGGTCAACCAGCATAGTATTTGTCCATTTTGGCAATGTGCTGGAGAAACCATGTTCATCAATGATGACACCCAGATTTGGGGGGGGGGGGGGGGCTGACGTGTTGCACTTCATGTTTGTCTATCTGGCAAGAAGGTTGTCGACCTATTGAATGTATTGTGGTATCGATGGCTTGACCAAAAAAAAACATTTTACAAATAATACATGATATGTTGATTTTATGGTGATTTTTGTGATCAGCAGCCCAAAATCTATGAGTCACCATAAAGTGTTCACAAAGCAACACATTTGTTGTTCCCTGTAATTGCTGTATGTTTTCTTGTAGTTGTGACCTCCCAAAGATTTATATAGCAAAATTGAATGTTCAGCACACATTTATCATGTAAATTTGGCTATGTCTGGTCAAGTCCTGGGAAGTAAATAAAGCAAGGAAGGAAATCCCTCTAAACAATTAGCTGTGAGTAACTCAGGAGTACATATTTGCCAAATTTATCACTTCTGATTAAGAGGTCAGTTGGACCACAGCCAGCCAGCTAGTCTGCAGCAGAACAGGTGATGGGGGGGAAACATTCGAGGGGCCTTGGAGCAGAAGGGATATTTAGAGCCCCCCCCCCCCCCCCCTTCAGGATATGCTGGGTGGCAGTCCACCGAGATCAAATGGAAAAGCTGGAACAGAAGGAGCAAACGGAAGCCAGCAAGCTGGATCAAGAGCCCCTTACTGAAGAACTGCTCTCATGATGACTGAAATCCACTGCTAATTAAAACATAAAACATCTTAAATGAAACCTAAGTGCTGACATGCACAATCATGAGCGGCATCGTACTAAAACTACAGACCCAAAAGCTTAGAATCATTGCTGTCTTTTTATATTGATGCTTTACTTGTAGGGGGAATGATAATAGCATAGCATGGTTTAGTAGTGAGTTCCATGAAGAAACAAATAAGCTAATTGAGAGCAGCGACCGCAGTGAAACAATGGGTTAAATAGCAGACTGCCATCGCTTCTCCCTCGAAAAACCTTCTGCTTCCATGGGCTTTGCTTTCCCGGGAATGACTGAGGGATGAATAGTTACCCTGTTTCCCTTCTTCACTTCTGAGGCAACCTCCACACGGCCTGCGGAGGATCGTGTTTCTCCAGACACAGAAGAGTTCTGATGTTTCAATCAGAGTTTAATGAACCTCCCACTCCCAGTCTGACGAGCGCGTGCTCTGGGTTTGCATAAGGATCGGGGAAATGCATGCAGATCGTGTCCCGACTCAATCCTTACAGGAATTACGAAAAATTTATAGCGCTATTGAAAATGGTCATATTACGCTTGGGACAGACACGCAGAGCTGTTAAAGGAAGTGCTTGAGGGAGAGTTTGAAATTATTAGAAACTTAATTATTGATCAGCCACACATAGCAATGCAAATACTGCCCAGTTTGAACATTTTTCTGGAATGGAGATTAGACTAGACTTCATTTTGGAGACTGAGATCAGGTTAATCACGTGCTGATTAAAATAAAGGTCATTTTGATATCCTGTCATCCTTCCTTTTTTATCGCTGTCTGCAACACTGAACTGTGGCTGACCATTAAAAGTGCTCAGTGCATTCCAGGTAGCAAACATTTGATCCTAAATGTCTGTAATATGACTACATTTTGTTCCAAACCCTGTTTAAATCCAAGACTGAAGGCTTACATTGTCTGGGTACACTTTCCATCAAAAAGTAGTCAATGAATAAATTCAGCAAAGAATCATAATTATTATGGTTGACAAAGGGGCAGATCACTGAGCCCTATTCTGTCATTTTTATTTGCTAGTAAATAATATATTGTGTATATTGTATTTGTTAAATAATTGAAGGTGGAAATGTATTAGTTATAGCAAGTTCAAACTAAACATTAAATTATATCACACCAAGAGTGTGATGATATAAAAATGATGTTGATTTATGATAAATTTACGACAACAGCAAACTTATTACCTGAAAGCCGTAGTGTTTGTCAGTGTTTCCTGGCTCCCCCCATTGTTCATGTTCCTGTCTTTTCCATAATCTTGTATCTGTACAAAGGCATTAATTAGTGTCAATGCTTTATCATTTTCTCTTGTTGTCTCGTTACTCATTACTTCTTTCCCCTAGTCCGGTGACATTGCGTAAATAGTTCCAGCACTGGCAAAGCGGAAAATTGTTCTGTTTATTTGTTTGTAACATTAAATCAAACAATATAATCCCTCTGATTTGAGCCAATTATAAAGCTTCATACTGAGTTTACAGTCCAGTAAGTTGGATAAAGGTTTCTGAACAAGCTTTTTCATCATCTTCCACCTCCTCCGCAGAGCATAAATGACGTGTGCTAGACACAAAGCAAAAAGATTCCTTAAAACTCTAATTTCAAGAACAGTCTAATTTCAGTTTGAAATATTATGCATGTACAGTATTGCATAATATCTATGCACAGATTAAATTCTGCATTTTTGCATTTATGATGATGTTAGTTTTCTGTGTAAGTAAACAAATCACCCATTTTGACACATGAAAATTAATATATTCATATTCTGACTGTAAATATATATTTTTATATACATTTAGGCACCCTGCCTTCACATGACTTGAAATTCAAATTATTATTGTTATTCTTTGGTTAATGCCATTTTAGTGAATAAACCCTTTACTGACACTTTTAACGGCAGTTCATCGGTTTTAGGAATTTAGTTGAATAAATTGAGTTTTATCAATTTTATTGTTTTCCTTTTATAGTGTTCATAGTAATTTATACTGTTGTATAGCTAGTTGGGTTTGGAGAGGAGAGAACATATGATCCACTGTTTTCTTAATTGTAACCTAGATTGTGTGGTATGCATGTCCAATTCAGTATGGACAGTTGTGCATGTAAGTCATCACATTTAAAAATATACTGTATAAAAAGGCCGAGCTTATAGTAGATCGGTAGGTGCCTGTAGAAGGTGTTGCTCTGGATGATGAACTAAATTCACGAACAAACGGTTGCAGGTTAAACTCCCCAAGGACAAACTATTGTTATAAACTACTGAATATTATAGAAACACGTGTAGCTGAAATATAAATTTCATGTTATATGCAGTAGCAGTGGTGCAACTAATCACAAAAAAAGTTTGAACCAAAAGATTACAAATATTATGTAAATTGTGAGATGTATATTACAGTATGAGTTAAGCTTCTATTGTGTGTCAGAAATTTTCAGTCTTTTTAAACTAACGCACATGGAACATACGTGGGCGGGGATTGCGGAACGTGGAATGTGACTTTGGGTGTATGGTCTGTGGAACATACGCTGTGGTTTAGATTTCTTACATTTAAGAAATGCACATTTTGGAAATGTGTTTGAAACTAGTTGATGGACTCAAATTCCTGTACCTATCAGTACTTAATGACTATGTTCCCTTTTATTTTTACATAAAAATAAAAATTTCTTTCATTGATTTTTCTCACAGTTTAAGTTATGTGTGAATGCCGAGTAAAATTTTCACTGCTGTTAATTTTTTAATTCTGTTGGACCAGCCCATAAATAATGAATACAATAAATATAGTTATCTGAACATTCCTTGAAGTACTTTTGATAACTGCCTCTGGCTTTTAAAGAAAGTGAGATAATTAGACAAAAGTGAAGCACTTTGGTGTTTGCTTTTTACTGTTCATGGTTGGAAATACTCAGGTTCTGTAAATTGCATCTGTGGGGACCTGGCCTGTGGTGGCGAACATGAAAGGCTGTCTGTGCCTGGTGCAGAAAAAGGACTCAAGGACAATTGCCTTAAGTTTCCTCAGTGAAAACAGTGTTTCCCAACTGCTTGAATTACAATGGCTAAGAAAAAATCCAGATGTCTAACCTGTTATGAACAGGCCAATTGTAGTTAATCAAATAAATTGGAATGAATCAGACGGACCACAATTAATACACAAGTTGTATGCGGATTTTTTTTCCCATAATCCTGTACAAACTGGGGGCTTCAGAGGTCAGTTTAATCACCAAAAACTGGAACACGACAATGAGTAAAATCACCACTCAATGTACCTTCCATGAAAATTCCCCCCCCCCCCTCCCCCATTTGTTCAATCCTCAACTGTACAAAAAGGATAATCTATTC
The DNA here is from genome assembly GCF_023856365.1 of Brienomyrus brachyistius. Lineage (NCBI taxonomy): Eukaryota > Metazoa > Chordata > Actinopteri > Osteoglossiformes > Mormyridae > Brienomyrus > Brienomyrus brachyistius. Next base: position 8,077,948 of record NC_064547.1, on the reverse strand, counting down.
TCTATGGCAGTGTTTCCCAATGCGATCCTCTGGGACCCGCGGACATTCCGTGTTTTTGCTCCTTTCCAGGGAGTAAAAATGTGGACTGTCTGGCAGGGAGCTGGGAGGGGACAAAACACATGGACCATCTGGGGGCCCCCAAGGACTGAGTTGGAAAACATTGCTCTATACAAACCGGCAGTGATGGGGAAGTTAATCACAAAAGTAATCCAATACAGACAGAACTGGAAAGTTCAGGTCCAGAAAGTACAAATCCAGACTAAGGGGTCTCAATCAACCAGTTGAGTATAAAGAGCCTCAATCACAGAGGAACAAACTGCTTGGCTGAAACAAAACCTTGGTCTGGATTTGTACTTTCCGGATCTGAACTTTCCAGCTCTGTCTGTATTGGATTACTTTTGCGAGATAAGGTGGAATGATGTCTCCCCTTCATACCATATGATGGACTGGCATCCTCTCCAAAGTGCATCAGTGCAACCTCTTTTTTATGGAAAACACATCAAGTGAAAATTTCACAAGCATTCTTCCCAATTATTCTCAGTAAAACAGCAAAACAATTTTATTTTTAAGTAGATTATACAGGGTAATACTTGTTTGTTCATGTTATGATTTCTATATTTTCTTAAACAGAAGTTTGAGACATAGCTTGATATAAACCAAGATCACCAAATGCCAACAGCGCCGATATTCCCCAAGAGGTATATCCTAAGCATTCACATTGTAACATTACCGCGATATTACACATCATTATACACATAATGGGCTTTACATTATGTTATGATAATGATAACATACTAAAATGATTTTCAGGTTTTTCATTGCCTGTTTGTCTGTGAACAGTTCAGGATTTACTATATTAATTTACTGTTCTGTACATGTTTCCCTCCTTTGAATGTGATAGTGATAAAAAAAAAATGTGATTAAAAGCACATATTACAGATCAACTAATTATTGATATTTCTTACAGTTTGGATATGTTTAAGATATCTTTCCAGATATATTACACAAATATTCATATCTGTTGTGTGTATGTTTTCTAGCATACTATTGTAATATTTTGAATAGTGTGATACAATATATCTTTAAAATACCAAAGATCCTGTAATCACAGGTGGATATTTATGAGCAAATCCATTCACACATGACAGGTAACTTTTGTGGTCAGAAGATTCTTCATCTCTGCATATAATTTAAGTTGAAGTTGAACTACTTTCTGCATATTCGAACAGTATATACTGTATGTACTTAGTTTTGCTGTTTGGAAAATTTTTGGGTCTTTTTCCAATCACACAGCTAACTGGGGAAAAGTTATTTGCATATTTATTGGATGTTGACATACCAAAAATAACATGCATTCAATTGTATTGCCAGGTAAGATAAACATTTGTAGTCCATATCATACCACCAAGGCTGATGCTACCTAACTAAAATGTGTTTTCTAAATTAGAGAATAGAGGCTGAATTCAGGTCGGCATGCCCCCTTTGTAGGGTAGACGAAATTCTTAGTTATACCTACACATTAAAAATAGCAGATTCACATGCATTACCCTACATTCCATCTGTTTGATAGCCTAAATACATGTAAATAATTTATTCTGAATTCATGGTCTGTTTGAAATGAAAACCTGATAATCTATTATCTATTGTTTATCAAGTTATGCTGTCTCATTAGCTTATTCACCATGTCACAGGTTTTGGAATTAGTTGTTGATGTTCCATCTATACAATGCATTAGATATGAATACATTTGATTTACAGTCGTTTATAACAAACTAGCTAACACAAGAGATATATAGTTGCCTAGCAATTAGAAACCTGGTAAGAATCTGATAATCCTTTATTTCTTTGCATAATTAATTAGAGTGTATGTTTGGTTGAGCCTACCACTGGACCATTGGGCGCAACTAATCAACTAATCATCAAGCCTTTAATTAGTTGAGCCAGGTGTGCTGATGGTGGAATGGAAATGAATCGGCTGGTGGTAATAGAGGAGAGGTTTGGGAATACTGCCTTAGGGGATTAATTAAAGGTCATGGACAGACGATGCTCTGCACAAAGAAGAGGATTTATAGCAAGAAAAATATTTACAGAAATGTGTGTAAGTCTTTCATCATTTTAAATGTTTATCACATTGTGATGCACAAATACATTGTATCGTCAAAAGCAGCTGGTGCTTGTATATTGCAAGTTTTTCTTAATATTACATAATGCTCTTCTGTTACTAGCAATGTGTTTTCAAATGTGTACACACTGCTGGTCCACAAGCAGTGATAAAAATATACTTTTCTGTGCCTCTTCTGTTCAAGGCTAATTTCTTAAGAATTAAACTGGAATGGAACCTATGAGTGACTTGCTAGAAACGAGACTGAAAACCTTGCTAATGTGAAATGGCTTGTTAGTACAATCAATGATTGTAGTAGCTTATCAATTAAGATGTTTAAAAATCTTTTCCATAAGAAACTCTGTCCATTAATTTACAAAAGTGCTGCTTTAAAACTAGTATCACTGCACTAAAGTGACAGCTGCGTCACACTGCATTTGTCCCACCAGTCAAACTGTGTTTTTAAAATTTTCCCTGTATTATATAATCTATTAGTGAAGTATAGATTATCTCTGAAATTCAAAGTAATTCTGCATGAACCTCTCCTGAGTGTGATATTTAACCTGATTTACTTCCCAAAATCTAGGTGCTTTAATCATATAAAGTTTCATGGAACAATTCTCCTCAAAACATTAATTTAAAAAATCCCATAAAATATAGTGCTGACACAGATAACCTTCCTAATTAACAAATTATTTATACCTCACCAAAGGACATCTCCAGTCCCTAAAGAACAACCTGACTCCCTCAAATTTACATTCAAATATACCTTTTACAATTGTGTTCTGCGTGAGCTTTAGCCCAAACAAGTTCAAGGAACAAATCAAATTGTTTCCCTCTTTCCCAAATGTATTATATATCAAAAATGAACATGAAATAAGATGGAAAGAACTTTTTTTTTTTTTTTCTAATATGAAAAGTCAAAACCGCAGTTTAACATGAAGAATTAATTTGTTTCCAGAATTTGTCGGGTGACTTTTTCGGTAGCTCTTCACGTGAATAAAAAATGCAAAGAATCTTTACTGATTACACATTTTCATAATAAAAAAGATTTGCTTTTAAAATGAACAAAGAATGATTCTTTTTCTAACCAAGAGGATGATTAGCATTTTATAGTTAATAAAACTTGACAAATTTTCCTGAATTACAGTGTATTCTGTTTTTGGTTTGGGGTTGCAATTCTACCCCCTGCCCTGTGTGTTTTTTCTTTATTATACCTAAACAGTTAAACGAAAAAAGGAAAAACCTAACCCAGATGATACCACTAGAAAGTAGAAAAAAAAACCTAGATCAAGGAAAATTTTCACTTTCTTTCAAGTAGTGAATGTTAAACTAATGAACTTTAGAAGCGGCTGTATTTAGGTAACATACCAGGCTTCCGTGCCACACTGGAAGTTGCAGTAAAATCCTTGACTTGAATAAACAGCTTTTCGACATACAATATATGGATTCAGGGTAATCTAATTACATGCTGTTATATATTCGCCTGCACATACCCACACGCTCATACAAACACGTGCACCACATGCACGTCTGAATTTCTCTTTCAGAAGCATATTTATCTGAGTAACCCCTGTGTTACACTGTTGTACCAACTTGAAAGAATAGCTACAGGGTTGGCTAGGAAACATACGACTGTAAAATCCTAAAACCCCTTCCTGCTATAACTAATGTATGTGAATATGCATCCAACCCGCTTGTCATATTCAGGGTTGGGGGGGGGGGGGGGGTCTGGAGCCTATGCTGGAAGCTACAGTCAAAAGGCAAGGAACAGCCCAGGATGGGGCACCAACCCATTGTACACACACACATACAGACTAGGTATCTAGGTAACAGCAGTGGATAGTTCAGGTCCAAAACATAAAAATCCAGATCAATCCAGATTCCACCAAATGGTTCAGTAGAAAGAGTCACATTCACAGAGAACTCAGCTGGCTGGTTGAAACAAAATCTTGGTCTGGATTTTTTTTTTTACCTTCTGGACCTGTACCATCCACCACTGAAAAGAACATGCAAGCTCCATACACACAGAAGATGAGATGAGGACAGGAGCCCTGGCTCCAAGAGGGCTAACTACTGCGCTACCGTGATGTCTCGTTAAAATAGCACTATGTATGCATATATGATAGTTATATATTTTCTGTCTTTTTCATTTTTTTCTATAAAAAGATACAGGACAGCATGTTGGTAAAGTCAGGGCTTCGAAGGTCATCTATCTTTGTGTTTGGCTTTGCATGTTCTCCCCTCGTTGTGTAAGTATCCTGCAGCCCACAGACTGTGCAGTGAGTCAGTGCCACTGAATTTCCCAATGGTTATGTGTATGTTGCTGTGCCCTGCTATGGACAGGCCTCAGCATCCTACCTGGCATGTACCTTGGCCCTCTTCTGTGTACGATGGATGGGTTGAAGGTTTGGAATCAGTAGACGCAATACAGCAATGTAATTGTCACATATGATGTTCAGGTATTTCCTTGTATTTCAATCATCTGGGAACATAAAAATCTGTAATAGATACATTGAATACTCTAGTAAAACCTACGTAAAACCAATGCTTGAAGTGTATAAAACAAGTGAGTGCCCATACTTGCCTTGTTATGAGTGGTATATTTATGTGGAACTTTTCAAGACACCCAGAGCACCTTAGAGGACCAATGGAGAGCCACTTAAACCACCACCACCTGGATGATGCAACAGCAGCCATTTTGCACACTCACCGCGTAGTAGCTAAGGTGGTGAAGGGATAGAAGGGAATTCACCAATTATAGTGCATGATTCGGAGGCCAGATTGGCAAAGGCCACAGTGGGCCATATTACCTCATCCATAGGACGGCACCATTTTTACAGCGCAGTGTCCCCGTCACTGCCCTGGGGCATTGGGATCTCCACAGACCACAGGATGGGCTCCCCCTACTGGCCACACCAACACCTCTCCCAGGAGCAACCCAGCTTTCCTCCCATCCAAGTACTGGCCAGGCCCAAACCTGCTTAGTTTCAGGCAGATTATGTAGTCTGAACTTCAGGTGGTACGGCTGCTGACAGCATGTAAGAAATGTTCTGCGTGCTCTGAACAGAACAGCAAGAAGTTACCAGTAATATGCACCAGTAAGTACTGGCCCACTTCAAGCCATATAGTACGTTAAAACATATGTTATTGAAAAGTAGTTTATATATAAATTTTATTTTGCCTTTAATTGTAATCTTTATGCGTGAAAACTGATGTTAAAGTTTGCGAAAAATACTCTCGTTTACCTCATAGTATCACTTTGGAGATGAAGATGTAAGTTTTTTTTTTATAATAAAGTTGTATGAAATGTAAGAAGTCAATAATGGCTTAAGGTGTGTTGGCTGACATCTTTCTTTCTGTTTGACTATGTCCCGTGAATCTGGGAATGATGTTGAATGACGGGGAGCAGCTTTGCTTGCAGCTATATGTCAGCGGCCATAAAAAGCCTGAATCGGATCAGCTAGGGACTTGGTACTAGCCAGTAATGCGGGGCTGTTTGCTTTTGTGCGCATGGCGTTAAGTAGAAGGTGCTCTGGCTATTGCCGAGCATCCGAGCATCTGAATAGTTTTGCACAAATGAGCTCACAGAATTTAACAAATGGGCTGGATTTTAAATGCACCTTTGATGTGCACTGAATGTGAAAAGCCAAATAACAGATGGTTTCATAGATTTATCAGAACCACATTCAGAAGAAAAGCATTACACGTTTTGTGTCTTTAAATAACAAATTTTGGGAAACGTCCTACAAACATCACATATGGTTTATATGATAAATCTTCTGGTAACTTCAGCATCTCCGGAAAATCAAAAACTAAACAAACAGCACAAACGGGGCGGAGTATGTGACAGAAAGACGTGTTACCTGGGAAGATGGAGATAAGCACGTACTACTGCAATTTTTTCTCAAGCAACCAGACCTAAAGACGCCAGTGAGCCCCTGCTTGCATTGACATATTACAGTCATTTCGTGTTGGACTGCTGGGAAAGAATTAAATGCTTTCTACTGTTGGCTTACAGGCATATTCATTGTGTTGGGCCATCCTTCAAAATAACAGCAACGCATCTGATCACTATCGCAATATCTTGCCATACTATACATAACTAATTTCATTTTTGCATCAGGCCAATACTGCAAAAGCATGTACAATATAACGTAGTTTTTTTTTTATTTATTGCAAACTATTAGGTGATGGAATTATTTCTCCTATATTGGCCTATTCTTACCTGTCTTTGAGCACTTCTTTAATGTGTGAATACAGCTGAAAGAGGCAATTGAGGAAAAACTTCTCTCACAGGTGAAATCTCCGGTGTTTAAGGAGATGGAAGTGAAAGGTGCATAGCCGGTGGGCCGAATGGGAAAAGAAACAGATCAGCAAATTAGGATGAAAGGTTTAGAGTGGTGGTGTACAGTTGGTGATAAATTCGAAATAAATTGTGGAATAAGTACGATGGAATTTGGGCCAGGGGCGTTGCTAGGGTCTTAAGACACCGGGGGCTTAGACCACAGACCCAATCCCTCCGTGCATCCGCCCCCCCCCCCCCCCCCCCCCACCCACTATGATGGTCGCACTACGAAGGTTTTGGGAAACCTAGACCTGGACTAGGACTGTTATCAAGTACATAATTCTCCACCTGAGAGCATGGCCGTTAATATATCTGCGTTACACAAATCATTTGGGGCTTGTTCTGAATCAATCAGGCCTTCATCCTCAAATGTCCCAGGCTGGTGAAGTGTCTGACATAGGCTGCAGAAGCAGATACTGTAGACATCCACCAATTTCCTGTATCCTAAAACTTTTTATATTTCTAAATGAGAACAAGTAATTTGCCAGTGTAGTGCTATAGCATACTCTCTAACATGCAATGAGAAATGTAATTCGGATTACTTGAAATATAAATTGTGAACGACTAAAATTAGTTTATATTTTTATACATTTATTGTATGATGTATTTTCATATATATCCAGTGAGCCAATATCACTGCAGCAAGCAACATATTTTGCTGTCTGTGACAATGTCTAATTTATAGTATAATGTTGACCATATGTTTTGACATTGATCAGTTTGACATTGATTTTCTTCCCAGGCTTTGCTTTGTATGCAGTAGGCTAGTACTGAACATACAGTAATTTACTGACATGATACTTTGAACTGTTTAAATTCAGATCTTGATACAGTATGGATTTTTTTTAACAACCATCGCTATACACTGACCCACCCTGAAAGCAGAGCCTGATTGAAAATCTGTTTTACATTCGGTCAACTTTTAAGACACAGGCTGGCAACTGGCACTTGCAACCTTGTTATTTAACTAACAGAGAAGATCCGTCTCCTCTCCGACTGTTTTCAGATAATACCCAAGTCTGATCACAGACACGTCCGCCACCACATTGACAGACTCCATGAGAGTAATGCAGTCAGGCGTTCTGCGGTGTCAGATGATGACACCACATTCCTAAAGCACTGCTGATCATTTACCATCTTTACACCCACATTTACACTCAGTGTAAATCTCATGGAGGGCTGAATGTTAAATTACGTAGAATTTGTTTTGACAGTATCAGCATTCATCAGAGGTGAGCAGTTCATGTCCAGAGAGTAAAAATCCAGACCAGGATTTTGTTTCAACCAACCAGTATTCTGTGACTGTGACTCTTTATACTCAACTGGTTGGTTGAAACAAAATCCTGGTCTGGACTTTTACTCTCTGGACCTGAAACACCCCCTCTGGCATTCATGCTTCTGTTCGAGGTGAGAAATAGTGACCAGTTTCAGTGGAACTCCTATCAAATTCCCTGTTCTCAGGTTCCACTGGGGAGAGTTTTTCTTGCATAGAGTCAAAGGGTTTCAACGTTCCAAATTCAGATGCTTAAGGTGGTTGTAATGCCCGCAGGTTGATGTCGTGTAAAGCATGCAGAATGCACCCCCACCCCATTGTTGTACTGCATGATAAGTATTCAGCGTGAAATGGGATGATCGTGTGGCCTGACAGACATGAAGGACTCGATTGGCAGTGAGATATTCAATGGATGCCATGAACGCTGCTGCAAATAGAATTCCGGAAGAATACTATTACTTAATTGTGCATGTATATGGTGTGTATATATATAGCTCTTTAGTTGCTATGTTGAAAATGCATATGCAGAAAAGAAATATTTTCACAATATGCTACACATATAGATTCATGTAAGTTTTGGAATAAAAACATATTCGGTAAGCTGTAAAAAAAAAAAGGGGTAGCATTTACAGTATGAAGAATCTGGTGTTCTGTATATCCATGCAATTTCTGATTTGCAAATTGGTTTTCGATACAAAGTTTGATATTTGAACTACCTCAACAGTTATTTTCTCACAGCAAGTTTTGATTTAACGGGACACATTAATACCGGGAATGAGTGTAATCATTTTGGAAACAAGACATTGCAATGCGTATAAAACTTTAAAAATTGCATAGTTATATTTTGTTATTTGAGCACGCAGACGTTCAGCTGAATTTCTCTGGCAATGTTGTAAATGAGACTTGATGGTAACTTTCATTTTATGCCAAAGTACCTGACAGGTACCTTATAAGTCATTTAGTGAACTAAACTGTTTTCCTGGAAAAGCAATGCAAGGTAACTTCATCTATTATCGCTAGTAATGTCATTCGAGTGCAATGAAATGCTCTAGGAAGCAAACTACAACAAAAATAAACGTTTACTGCAAAATCATGTCTGAAGCACGACAATCTGTGTTTCTTGCCAGAGCTGACTGGAGGCGCCACGAGCTAAATTGGTTTACAAGTAGATGCATTAGAAAAACCAGAATGAAAATGTAATTAGAAACTCAGTGTTGCATTGAGACTTAGAGATGCTATGTACGATCAAACGGAGCAGACTGGGAAAACAAGGACCAGAACGGGGATAAAATCCTTTTCCATTCGGAACAGAGGAGACAAAAAGGAGCCACAAATTAGATAGCGCCAGCCATGGAATTAAACTGCAGTATTAGCTTTCCCTTTATCCCTGTTATCGCCGTGTGTAACTCGCTGTACACTTTTGTGTTGTGCTGTTTAAGCGTGTTTGCCAAGTCTGGTTCGGCTCTTTCAGTCTAACCCAGATGAATGCTCAGGGTCGGCTTTCTGTCGTCTGTCGGCCCATAATTCCCCATTCCTCAGAAATGAAAAACAAAGTTTATATCACTTTTTTATGCAACTATTATTAGTTTGATAAAATTCCATTTCTTTGCTGTTAATCTCTTTTTATCGTTGCTATTTTCTCATACCAGATGTAAAATTCATCAGTCGTTATTCACTATGAAGCATTTTCACTATAATTATAGTACTACAAACTATAAACATTTATGCAATTGTTGGTGTTAGTGATTAGAATTAAAGAAAAAGTTACAGATAATGATCAGTCTGTGATGGGTTGCCCCCCCCCCCATCCTGGGTTGTTCCCTGCCTCGTGCCCATTGCTTCCGGGATAGGCTCCGGACGCCCCGCGACCCAGAAGGATAAGCGGTTTGGAAAATAGATGGATGGATAATGATCAGTTTGTAAATGGTCAATAAAATATTTATCTTAAAAGAGTTACAATTAAATCTGTTGAGGTTTTTATTTGGGGTGAAACTGGCAATTATTGGGATAACTTGTGGTATTGATTATTAAGTAAATTGTGGAACAATGAACAATATAGGCACATCTATGTACACAATTGCTTACAGTACATACATTTCTGAATGCAATTCTGCTTTGATTAAGCTGAGGACTGCCGAATACTTTTGTGGCATTTCAGAAAGAAAAGGTTGTTGGTTCAAAGAAAGGGTTTGGTATCTGGGCGAGAGAAAAGAAACCGAGTGTTATATAAGGAGACACTTCAAATCCCCACTGCACCTCCACCCCCCATTTTATAACATTAAATGGATTTCATGTAAAACAGTAATTTTTTAAAACGTCGGCAAGATATTGCTTTCATTGTGACCAGTTTTTTTTTTTAACATTTTCTGCACCCCTGAGAGAAATAGCTCACGTCTGTTATAATAGATTTAGAAACGATCCTTCTTCATACCACCAAACTTCATTTGTTAAACCGCACACTGCGGCTGGAGCTGAACGCACTCTGCCCTGGCGGTGTATTGCTTTTCTGGATGAAATAGGGCAAAGCCCTTCTGCAGAGATAGGAGCGCAGATAGATGGGGATGCTTACTATTTTTAGAGACTGTGTTAAACAGTAATTGGAAAAATAACAAAGCCCATTGTCCACACTGTTTGCACATGAACAAAACAGTACTGCTATATTACTGGCATGTAATGTGATGCCGATAAGATTATTACACACACACACACACATGTATGTACTATACATACATATATATTTAATTTCTAACAGTCCTCACGATTCCCCACCTCTATCCCCCCAACCAACATGCGGGGACGTGAGTTGTGTCCACGATAAAGGAAGAGTAGTGATCCAATTGACACAGTAATAAAAAGCTACCAGCACTGATTGACTAGTTTTCTTCAGAGTCAAGTGGATAATGTCTGGAAGGAAAATTCCTCTGATTTAGTTTGCAGGACACAGGGCTTTCTCCCTTCTGCATTTCACATTCTCTCATGGTCCAGTCAAGCATTCATTTCCTTACATGACAGGCCAATCCAATTTACGCAGGTATTCTCTGGGAGAGTGACAGCCAGCATTCCTGCAAGCCCAAAGCTCATGTTTAATTCTGTGCTCAGCCATGAAACTTCCAAACACATACTCCGGGAGGTAAAATGTGCTCTGATTTTAAAACGCTGGCTGTCTCTTAGAGTTCACTTTCACCTCTGTAGAAAATGAGTTTGTTTGTTAATACAAGGACGCTGCTGTGATCCACTTGTAATTATCAACCTGGTCACAGTGACTTTAGTCTAAAGATTTGGTGACTAGGGATATCGGAAAAATGTCATAACCTGAATTCTATGCTTTTTGAAGAATGTGTTGTTATTGCCATTCAGCCCAATAGTTTATAACTGAAGATAGACCTCGCTATTGTACAAAATGGGGTGCATGTATGTAATCCAGAGTCCAGGTTTAATTAGTGGTTCCAATCATGATGATTGCATGATGGTACTGCTCCGTGTTTCCACTAATTTACAACATGTGAAGTGCGCTTGCACACGTGTGCATGTGTGTATATGTACCCAATGGCCACTTTGTTAGGTACAACGGTTCAATCGCTTGTTGAAGCGAGTATCTGATCAGCTACACACATGTCAGCAGCATGATGTATGAAAACATGCCGCTGTAGGCCAAGGGGTTCAGCAAGTGTTGGCGTCAAACACGTCGGAAGAGGGATGAAAGGTGATTTAAGTGACTTTGACTGTGGCATGGCTGTTGGTGACAGACAGGTTGGTATGAGTATTTCAAAAACTTTTGATCTACTGGGGTTTTCACGCACAGCTACCTCTAGGATTTATAGGGTTTTTTTCAAAAAAAGTAAAGAGAAAGACCCAGCGAGTGGAGGTTCTCTGGATGAAAATGCCTCGTTGATGGCAGAGGTTAGAGAAGACTGGCCAGACTGGTTGAAGCTGATACAAAGGCAACAGTAACTAAAATAATGACTTGCTACAGCCACGCAGAAGAGCATCTCTGAAGGCAAAACACATTAAACACTGAAGCAGATGGACTACAGCAGCAGAAGACCACACCGGGTGCTACTCGTGTCGGCTAAGAACAGGAACCTGATGTGGACAATGGAAGATTGTGGAAATATTGTCTGGTCAGATGAGTCTCTGTTTCTGCTCTGACATTAGGATGGTAGGGTCAAAATTTGGCGTAAACCATGTGAAGGCATGGATCTGTCAACAAGTCAAGCTACTGGTGGGGGTGTAAAGGTGTAGGGGATATTTTCTTGGCACGCTTTATGTGGTGGAACAGGAGATTAGCATCATGAAGGTGTGGCAGACAAATCTGCAGCAACAGAGTGATGTTATCAAGTCAAAAAGGACCAAAGTTTAATAGTATATAATTTACATACATACATATACACACAGACAGACCTATAATCATATCTTTGAGGGGATCGCCCATTCATTTCTATGGGAAAAATGCTAATGCTAACTATGACAACCTTAACCCCTACCCAGCCCTAACTAAACTATTATTAACCAAACAATAACACGTTTTTGTGGATTTTTAAGTTGAAAAAAACAGGCATTCATCACATTATGTAGACATTTGGTCCCCACAAAGTAAAATATATCTGGACCACACACACACACACCTAAGCATGTGACGTGACACTTCATTTTTGAAATGGGAATAATAAAATTCATTATGTTTTATTGGGGCATAGAAATATTACAACTCATTACTCATTAAGTATGACCTCAATGTGCTTTTTGATGTGCATTTTTCTTTCAGAGTATGAACAATTACTGCATAAGTCAAGCAAAACAAGTATGAAGATAGATAGATAGATAGATAGATAGATAGATAGATAGATAGATAGATAGATAGATAGATAGAGTGGTATATGTATCTATCTATCTATCTATCTATCTATCTTTCAGTTGACTCTAAAATGTAGAAAATGTTTATTCTGGTGAAGCAGCATGCAGCCATTTACAGTACACACACACACACACACACACACACGCCTAAGACTTTTTACATATACAATCTTGGATTGCACTGCTGATGTAGTGATGTTCATCACCCCAGTGGAATCCACATATTGGCAATAAATTACAGGCTAGCCATACATTTCAGAGAACCACTATAAAACCCAATCAACCCCAGGCGGAATGCGACTCAACCCAAATCGCAGCAGGTTACTATAAATGATGAATCACTTCAGCGGTTATTTGGCTTTCTTATCTGCTCATGATTCTGCCTAGGCTTTTTAAAAAACAAAATCCAGGTTTCATTTTACAATCCTTGCCCATTCGGCATCTTTTCCTCTTGATAAATCTGTGTAATAAAAAGAGAAAATAGATTACATAAACAGTATTGACAGTATATATATTTCTCCTGTTAATATGACCCCTTATGTGCAGGTCTGTGTTTTTCCCCTTCAGACAGCCAATAAAAGTGTTAGCACAGAAGCTCTTTTTCATCCGGAGAAGGTGAGGGAGTGTGGATGGGTTATTGGAGGCATAGAAACTATGGCAGAAAGCGGACAGTGGCTGTGGGAGTTGAGAACATCTCTGAAGGCGGAAATTGGAAAGAGGGAGAGAGAGAGAGAGACAGACAGAGAAGGAGAGGGAGAAGGAGAGAGAGAACTGCAGAAGTGCATTTTTACAGGTTTTTTGTTTCTGCAAATGTGGACAGTACCAGGTAAAAGTTTGGACACATCAAGCCTCCTACAAAGGAGAGCAAAAATGACCTGGCCGTCTGACCTAAACACAGTAGGGTTTGGGTTGGGAAGAGATTGACCAGAGAGTGAAGGAAAAGTGGCCAATGAAGGTTCAGCATATATATATCACAGCTGGAAAAGCGTGCCAGGAAGCCACCTCCTGAAACTGGTCTAGAGGAGACAGTAGGGTCAGTTAGTCCCTGGAGTAATTGGGGTTAAGGGCCTTGCTCATGGCCCCAATGCTGGTATTACACGCCAACCCAGGGATTTGAACCAGCAACCTTCTGGGTCCCAACCCACAGAGCTGCCTCACCCACCCAAACAATTTTTTAAACAGTTTTTGGTCAGTACAAAACACAAATATGTTATTTCATAGTTTTGATGTGTTTGTTCTTATATGTAGAGAATAGTACAAATAACTGTTTATATGGGTAGGTGTGTCCAAACCTTTGACTGCGACTGTATGTCAAAAGTCAAAGTAACTTTATTGTCATGTCAGCTCTGTGGTAGAAGAGTCAGTCACTGAGATAAAATATCGTTCCTCATTGGTCATAAAATTAATTGGGCAAATAGAATATAAATATGTATGAGATTTTAATGTTTTGAGTCCATGTGTATGTGTGAGATTTTGTGTGTGTGTGTATATATATATATATATATTCACATGCAAGTCTTCATACCACCCTCCAACAAATGGCACTGAAGGTTCATTATCACCTCCAACAGAACGGCGCCCCCTAACCATGCCCGACAACACTCACAGCAGCGGAGAAATTAATGCACGAAACTAAATCTGGAATGGATGTGGAAAATGGGTTAAACACAGCATTGAAATATTTAAGTCGCTCACAGAAAATGCGTCTAACTACCTTTTGTACTAAGACTCCTTCACATCAGAGCTTTTTTTTGTGCGAGTTTCTGGTCTGAAACCGTGCCCAGTTCTTTAAAATGAGAAATAAGGTTCAAGAGATCACTTGACAGCTTGATGGCATTTTGACCCGACTTTTTAAAAAGAAACATTTTGGGGGAATATTGTATTGCTCCAGTGTGTACGCATCTATTTTTAGTAACTGTTTATCCCATTAAATTCACTATACTCCAAAGCCTGTCTGGGGGGAAAGGAGACCGCAAATACATGCTAACCTAAGCCATAGCATGTGCTTCACATACACGCTTATTCACCAACACATGCAAATGGTTTTAGAGGCATCAATTCTCCAGAAAACCATACCGGCGAATTGTGAGGGGGCCACCGAGGCACGTAAAGGAAACCCACACCGGCACTGAATATACATTCTCGACTGGATTTCATGCTGCAAACCTGAAAGCGCAAGGTGAAAAACTGCTAAGTGCTAACCGCTGATCCACCACGCCGCCCCTATTCAGATATCACATTGATAATTCCAGCACACATATATTCAGAGTCAATATGTAAGAACATCCAAGACCCCCACAGCTGAATACCAGTGTAAGTTACATACAAGCACCCTGAACAAATGAAAACTGCAACTAATAGATTCCATATGTAACCTTTGATGTGTAAGTGAGAGTATTACCCACTTACATATGTACTATACAGGTAACGTACCCTTAATGCAAACACCTAATGTTAAGTAGATAATGCAAAAACCATGTGAAACAGATGTTTCCCTGCTGCCTTTGTTTCCAGAGCTCAGTCAGGAACTGCCTTTGAACTCGCCTCCTTATGTCCTTTCTCGCAGTAGATGCCTCGATGTCGAGCACAGACCGCCGTACTCAAGCGCAACTGCCAAGAAAATTACTCAGGGAAACAAATGTAATAATAACAATAACAGCAGTTAAGATCTAGTCTCAGAATCGAATAGATTAGAAGCTCTTGTTTATTAGCTGCTGACTGCTAATATAATTGCTGAGTTTTTTTTTAACATATTGAAAAGCCATCAAAAAGACATTGTAAGCTTTTTTTAAAAAAAAGTTTATACCTAAATGAAAGTGTAGTTATTACTTTTTTATCTTGAATCTGTACCTATAAAATGGACACACAAGTATGGTGTCACCTTTCCCTCAAAAGAAAAGTAAAATAAGCTCACGGGGTCTGGGAGGGTGGTCTGCAGTCGGTGCTTTTTGCCCCCAGTAATTCTATTTGACAGAGAAGCCTGGGGTGGATTACAACAGGGCTACTTGGATCCTGCTGAGCCCCAGAATTAGGAAGACGTGCTAATATTATTCCGCATCTTCGGGCTCACTCGTGCTGACTCCATTTATTAGATTCACTCCCTTCTCGGAAATCATCCGGCTCGGGGTGGGGGGCAGGGAGACCGGGAGCATCTGGAAGTCATAACTACTCTTATCATAAGCTGAAAGGCATAATGATAAGGGCCTTTTTTTCATGTGGTGGACAAAAGAACTTTGATCCCGTCTTTCCTAAGCCTTCATATTTCAAACTTCACTCTCTGGATATCGGCAAAACAATAACTGAATTTGACTGGATGCTTCTCAAGGAATTGCCTGCACCCCTATCATTTGGTTTGTTTGTACAGGCGAAAGAGACCAGTGTCATTACTGTATCAGCTTTGTGTAACTGCTTATCTGGTATACAGGAAGCACAGGACAACCTAAACCGGATTCCAGCCAATCACAGGGCACACACACTATGGCCAGGCACACATTCAGTCAACCACATCTTCCTGGCCTGCTGGAGGAATCCCCCACAAACAAAGCATGAATACGCAGAGTCAGCGGCAGCATTCGAACCCGGAGCCCTGGTGGCTACAGTGTTAAACCAAATGCCACTGTGTCATGTCTGAGTAGAGAAGAAAATTGAATAAATCGATACAGTCCAAGAGAGCCTGGAGGGCTTGGACGTGCAGAATTTACCAATTTGTCCTGATTTTGAACATTTTAGTCACAGAATTCAGGTTGTTGCATGACAATGTTGTACTATTAAATATGTTATTAATCTAGTAGCAGGATCTACTGTTGGAGAAATGAGCGAGAGACATTGATAGATGCTTCCATCATACTGCATGTCAGCAAATGGAGTTCCTTTAATTTTTTGATTGTATCTACATAATAGAGTATTTCTTGGCAACTTACAACCGAAACTTACAATAGAACCAAAGAACTGGGAACAAATGAAGTTTAGATAACGCTAAAGAACCTGAAACCCTCAAACAAATCAACTTGTTACTGCAAGTATCTATTTCAAGCAATATTAGAGTGACACATTTGTGAATATATGATTTTTCTTGATTTCAAAACTCTTTGAGACGTGTAATTTTGGTTGACATTAGAACAATGGGGTCTATATACATATTCCCAAATGCTGCATTAAGATGAAAGACTCCTGTGTAAATCTCATTGCTTCGCAGAACGCACATCGGCAAACCATTCTTTTACCTGCAGTGATACGGCTGCAGAGTCGGGGGGGGGGGGGTCGCGTTTATGTCTCCCTAACACCCCTCACAGCTAATCGATTCCCAGTTAGTGCGTGGAAAAAAAAACCTGGGATTAGTTTGCAAAAGGCTTACGAGGTGTGACCAGTAATCCGTGAGTGCAGACACGGAACACTGCTGCAATGACACCGATATGCCGTGATCACCTGGTAGCAGCGGGGTCAGTACGAGGCTGCTGATTGGCTATGCTGTTAACGTGCTCAAACTGGAGGGATTTACATCTCCCGAAAGTACTCAGGTGTGACTGCCAGTCAGCAATAATAATAATAATAATAATGACAATAATAACAACAATTCACCATTGAACAATGCGATCCCATGTCAGATCTGTACATGATCAAAATCAATAGATATATGAATTATTCACCAGAACCCAACACTGGATAAGCAGAGACCATTTTAGCTGTTTTTTTATTTCTTGCTTTTACTGTAAGTAATTTTATTGCATTCGGATCGACACACATAGATCATAAAAGTCAAAATACACAATACAATATATGCTTGATAGTCTATTTCATTTTTAATGCAGTCAGTTTTTTTCTATGATGTAAAATGAATGGATGTTCTTATACTGTATCCAACATGGTGTAAGGGGTCTCTGTCTCAAATGCAGCGTTGCTTTCTTTGGAAAGCAAGTTGATTGTGCTGTAATGTATTAACCACACAGACATGCATTATTACAGAACATATCAGTGAATGAGTAAATGAAACACAAAAAAAGGTAAAGCGAGGGCCGGAATAGTTCTGTAAATGAGTCACTAGGTCAAAATTCTGGTCGAACTACATAACTGTTTATTGGCAAAAAGGAGACCTCAGGAAGTTTCCACCAGATAAGTTTTCCAACAGAGACATTCATAGTTTAAAAGCCCTGCTTAGGATATGCCTGAGATATTAACAAAAAAAAGAAGTGAGATAAAGGTCAGTGTGTCTTCGCCTTGTAGGACAGCAGACTGTGAGGAGCTTATCTAGCGAAAGATGGCCCTTCCTTGCTGGATTAATCTGTTAGCTTCCCTTCGTTGTTGACCCCCTCATCTCGCTGATGAGTTTGATATTATAAGCGTTAAAACACTCTTACTGGAAAACCACTACTAACACTAATCATAAGATTTTTTTTACATTTTCTTCCTTCATCAGTCAGCAAAGTCTTTATTAAACTTTCATGTCAGTTTTTTTGGGTCCTACATTTCTTGATTTTTTTTTCTTTAATCAGTTTATAATTTCACCTTACTTCATTGTACATCTGGTCTATGTCAGGCTTGACTCTTGGCCCGGGATATATAAAGTCTTGTCTCTGACCCTTAAATCTGGACAACTATCACTACTTTTTCAAGGATTACGCAAACATAATAATGTCTGTTTTAAATGCGCCCCAGGTGCTTTCTCCCTATATAGTTTTTAAAATGACTTTTTGTCATGTCACGTAAGTCCAAAATAAACCAATATTAAGTGTAAGAATTCTGGAGCCAGGATGTAGACGTCCTGTATCCACTTATCCAGCTTTGTTTTATAGGTTACATTGAGGTTATATTATCTTTATGCAAAGTATATAGTAAAGTCGTGGTGAGCCTAGGCCTTGTGTAATGATAAAGGGGTCACAACAGGATGCCATTCACACTCATACAATTCATACAATAATCAGAAAACATGACCAATTTGGAGCACGGATGCTCAATTATGGTAAAATCCATCCATCCATCCATTTTCCAAACCGCTTATCCTACTGGGTCGCGGGGGGTCCGGAGCCTATCCCGGAAGCAATGGGCACGAGGCAGGGAACAACCCAGGATGGGGGGCCAGCCCATCGCAGGGCACACTCACACACCTTTCACTCACACATGCACACCTACGGGCAATTCAGCAACTCCAATTAGCCTTAGCATGTTTTTGGACTGTGGGGGGAAACCGGAGTACCCGGAGGAAACCCCACGACGACATGGGGAGAACATGCAAACTCCACACACATGTGACCCAGGCGGAGACTCGAACCCGGGTCCCAGAGGTGTGAGGCGACAGTGCTAACCACTGCACCACCATGCCGCCCCCTATGGTAAAATCATAATCGCGATTATCGACATCACGATTATTTAATGCGATTATTCATCAACTTAAAACACTGGATTTCCTTGAACTCTGAATATAATTCAGCTGAAAAACAAAGAAAAGGGGCGGAAAGGGGTGTACAACACAAGACCAAACGGGAGCATCTTTGCAAAATGAAATGTGGCAGAAGAATCGTTCTATTTCAATTATTTTAATAATTGTTGGAAGCCAAAATCGTAACTGATATTGAAGTTCGATTAATTTCTCACGCCTCATTTTGGGAATAAAAATATCACCCTGTAGTTTATAATTGATGGATGGATGGATGTGTGTGTGACTGGGTGCCATATGGTGCCATCCAACTTTTATTCATAGAATATTCAGTGTCGTAATATTATATAATATGTACAAATCTCCCCGTTTCCTGTCATCAGAGACTGCCCATTCAGTTTACTCGACACTTATATGGTGAATTTCCCAGCATGACTTCAGAGTGAAAAAAAAAAATCAAAGAAATGTGCCGTTTGCTGACATACCACAATTTAGCGTAACGACGGTGTAAATAAATAGTTTTTTAAAAGCCTGAAGACAACAAAGGAGGGGAAACAAAACTTCATAATTTGAAAGCCAATAGGTCAGCACTCCTTTCAGAAATCTATTCTTCAGTCGGCTGCTGACCATTTGCTTTGCCTGCGGGCTGCCGTTTCCCTGACATGGAACCCGTTAGCGGTCACCGTGGGAACCGCACATCTGGCCAGAGTGTGAAGGGAACAGTGACACATTGGGGCACTATTGATGCTGATAGGTGAGCGAATGAACCTAAGAGCAAACAGCAGGATATACTGTAGAGTCGCACCATAACAACTCTGTTTATGGTTGGCTGGGTTAAAGTAATGGGTTATCAGACAGGATTTACATAGAGCCTTGATCATGATCACAATTACTATTGTTACTATTATTGTTGTTATCATCATTATTATTGTTATCATTATTATTATTATCATTATTAATAATAGCAATAACAATATTACTACTACTACTACTACTACTATTACTACTACTACTAATAATAATAATAATAATAATGAATTTATTTAATAAATAAAATCAAAATCTCCTCGTTTTTTTTCTTCCCATTGTTTCAATATCATGACTTATTTCGCTCGTGATCTTGATCTTTTTCTTTTCCCATGTGATTATGTCTCGTAGATGACTGCCGTAATTGCCTGCTTCACTGTGCACGCCACAGCATCAGCATACAGTACAATGCTGTCAAATTAACTGCCTATTTGAACCCTATAAAGAAGGTTAATAATCAGTGTTGCTCAAAATATATTATTTCTGTCCATTACTCCCATTAACTGTCTAGTGAGTAGTGATCATTACCTAGCAGTCTGTAATTATGTCATCTCGATTATGTCATCTCAAAAGTTATGCTTTAACAGCTCAACGTTCTCTCATTGTAATGGTCCCTTTTATTGGAAAATAATTTCTAATCTGTATTTTAGTTGTTCTGTTTTTGGCAAGTGAAAAACACTAACATGATAATTGTCTAGCACTGACAGACACACTGCTATTTCTGTTTGTGACAGTCCCTGATCAAAGTGAAATGTAATGCGTTGGTCCATGATAATGTTTAACCAACTAAGCTATTAAAACTGTTGCGAGATTAAGTCGTAAGTCGTAATCTCAAGATACCAACTTTTGTTATCCCGTGATGATGTTAAATTTCTTAAAATCCCAAGATAACAGGAAGAAAAAATAATGATAATGTCCTCTCTCCAGGACACTCGGGATACTCTCTCCAGGTCCCCACAAAGATCTGTGACTACAATGAAAAAACTACAAATGCCAAAAGTCTCGTATTTTGTTTGGTTACTTCTGGTTAAGGTTAGGGATGGGGAGGGGTTAAGGTTGTTATAGCGTTAGCATTTTTCCCATAGAAGTGAATGAGCGGTCCTCATAAGGATAGGTATACCCGACGTGTGTGTGTGTATACAGTGAGTGTAAAAGTACTGAAGTAATGGCCACTCATGTTTCTTAAGCTGGCTGACTTTGACGCTGGACATGTCTCAGTTTGTAATGTGAGCTTAAGTATTAAGTAGAACCCCTGGTTATGCAAACTTTACCCTATTTACTTTTTAATTATATATATATAAATGCAAAAACAAATTAATAAATTAAGTCTTGATAGTGTATCAATCTTACACGTACATTTGCGTTAAAAAGTCAACGCATTTACAAAGCAGCTTTACTGGGAACATGAGTGTGTGTTTGTGTGTCTGCTATTGGGATCTTGTGTGAAGCATTTAACACTAGCAACTTCTCCTCTTGGACCTCCTCCGAAGCGCGAGTATGATGGAGCACTGGAGACCTCATTTTGCTTGGTGTCCTTCTCGCACGTCAACACCCCCTTAAGTAATCCGATGGTTTCTGTCTTCAGCCTGGCTTATGCCACAAGGACAAAGCAGGGAAATTAAGCATTATTGGTACTAATCTCTTCCTCTGGGTCTGCCTCATAGTTTGTCTTTCAGCTTTTTGCTTCCTTTGTTTCGTCGTTTCATGTCGAAAAAATACGCTAAAATAAACCAGATCCCTAACCTCTGCAATACCGACACTCTATCACTGGGCCAGGACAAGTGGGGCTCTGCTTCGCAGAAAGATGAGAGCTGGGTATCCGTGTCAGTTTTCTTTTTTGTTCTCTTGGAATAAATGCTTCCAGCTAAGCAAATAAAACCCAATTAATGCTCACCTTTATTTTTCAGAAGAAAAAAAATTACCTGCCATGTCTGATTTTCATCTTGGTGAATTTCTGGAGGAAGACCCAAAACAAGGAACACATAGAAAATCACACTTTGTCCGACTGAAATAAATAAATAGGATCTTACTCTAGAAAGTTTTTTTCTTATTACTTTCAGCATTTCATTCCCTATCTGAAACTAAATCTGTCCTTGTACGCATAAACTGTAAGCAACTGCAAATGTTACACATGCAAAACGAAAGAAAGAAATTATTCAAATGTAAGTTTATCTCTGTTAATAATGAAACAATAAAGTAGTTACACATTCACACAAAGAAAAAAATCTATTATTTATATGTTGACAGATCCATAGTATAAGTAGCACTTCATTTATAATAGTTAACATACTATTATAAACAGGAAAAACGTTTGCACAACCTTGTTTCATAAATACAAAACAGCCCTTCTAGATAGGAGTAAATGAATATAGGTGAAGTATTAGAGACCATGATTAATACTGTCCAACTCTTATTTACATACAAAGGAAAGAAATATTCAAATGTGTGTGATTCTCTTTCAGTAACATAATTTACTGATATGTGATGGTAACTCTTGTAAGTAATTCACCTTAATTTATTTTTCCTTTCAGGAAGTATAACTCTATTCATGTATAACAACTACCTTTAATTTATTGTATCTGTTAACTTAATATGTCATCACTTTTCACAAATCTAAACGATAAAATTCAGTATCTGTCCACTAAGGCTGATGATACACAGGGCGGCTGTTTTTCGCAGTGCTGCCGGGCAGTGTTGCTGAATTGCCCTTTGCCTCACTAGAAGGAAATCCCACAAAGCAAGATTTCTCAGTTACCTGGGCTAACTTAAACTCCTATTGGACAATCATGATTTTTAGCTTAAGATAACTCAGCTAACTGAGAAATCTTGCTATATGGGCACACCCCCCTTGGTGGTTGTCCGGCAACATTGCTCAAAATGTATCATCACCTTAAGACTTGCTATCTCTGAAAACATGTTTTATCTGTCGGTATATCTATGCTATGCTAACATGCAAAATATTTATGAATACAGCCGTTTTAGAAGAAAATTTACTGGAATGCATCACCTCAGTAGCCAATTTATTAGTTACACCCAGCCAGTACCAGGTAGCAGCCAGCTCAAGGGTAGACAAGCTGCACATTCAGAGAAGCCATTCACCACGGTTCTACTGAGCTAATTTTTGCACATGTGGTCTTCCTGTTAGCTTTAACAAGTACAGCTATTCTCTCATTAACAAGGTCTTGTCAGCAAGAGAAATACAGCTGACCATATGTGTTTTATTCATTGCACTATCCTTTATAAACTCTCTCTAGTTTTTAAAAATCCCAGAAAGGTGCTTGTTTTATTATCTTACCCATCAACAAAAGTGTTTTACAGTGTTGGCATTTGGTTTTAGGCTGCCTATGTATAATCAAGAAATGAAGCACCCCATTTACCAGCGAACTTCTTGAATTTACATATTTTATCTGAATATCAAGTTAGTATAACTGGTAAAGTAGATTAAAAAAACAATACGTAATGTTCCAGTTCCTTAAAAGTGAGCTATGATATCTTGAATGTTACTGCCAGAAGCCTTGACATTCCTGCAACATGAACACTCAATGAATCAATTTTTAATAAATATGGCATATTTTTCAGGCAGTGAGATGGCTCAGTGGTGAGCAATGTTGCCTCACATCTCCCGCTTTCGGGGTTTGAGTGCCGTATCTGCTCAATGTCTGTGGAGTTTGCATGTTCGGCCCACATCACACGGTTCTCCTCCCAAAGGCCACTTGGTGCCTCTGAATTGCCTGCACAGTCTGACTAATTATGCTTCTGTGTTGGTTTTCATGTGTCCCTTCTTGCTCTCCATGAAACACAAGTGAGAGCAAAGCTTGATGTGAGTGAAGAGTCGGCCATTTATCCTGCAGCCCTGGCACAGTTTTTGGGGTAAAGAATTCTTAGGGCACAGCAGTGATTATTCCTCATGATTTGAACCTTGATTTTGGGAGAAGATGCAAACTCTACACACACAAAACAGGGGGTGATATTTGAACTTCCATACCTGGAGGTGTGAGATGTCTTCTCCGCCTCTCCCACCCATGGCCTAAGAAACAAGGGAAGCACTTCAGTGAATTTTATGGGGGGGGGGGATTACAATATTTTGGCAAACTCAAATAGATACATTTGCATGGATGTTGTTTGTCTTTGGATGTTCTGGCCAGTACAGGTTTTGTAACTACTGTGAAATGCAAGAACAACGTCATTGACTCACTTTTGGCATCCATCATAGGGCCAGTAATTAATTTGGGTTAGTTTATACTATGAAATTTAGGTATTTGGATGCTGAAGTTAGTGGAATCCTATATGGCCTGATTTAATGCAGGTGTTCCTAATTCCTAAGGCTCAAAATACCACAGCACAGCTCGCAAAGTCTGTGCAGGAACCTGAATGACAAATTTCAGCTTTTATTCCCCCACACACCATGTTATCCACTGATATTTTTTCCAGGAAATAGTCTATTTTTATACCAAGCAAAATAACAATATAAATGAAGACTTTTAAATAAATGTTTGCAGCTACAACATATCAGAATATTTTTGTTTACACTGACACCCCTCTTGCAAAATTGCAAAATGATAAAGCAATGGGTAGATAGATAGATTGTCTGGAATTGAAAATCTCTCTCCAGCCAGCTGACCTAGGCTGGCAACCCTATACATAGATAGACAGATAGATAGAAAGATAGATAGCTAGATTAGACGAGAAAAATGTAAAATTCTGATAATTATTATTGTTATTACTTTTAATATTGTTGGTGATATTATTTACTTTCTCTTTGATTTAAGTAAGTGCAACCAGAATGAATCACTTCTTCTCTGACAGCATGTCTGCAGGGAATACCAACAAAACATTTCATGCATATCACAAAATATACTCCAGATTTCAAAGGGCAGGCGAATTTTTTTTGCATTCTCCGCACTTCCTCCTTTCACGGCCTGTGCTGTCTTCTGTTTCAAACTTTCATTTGCATTCAGGTTCAAGGGTGGCAGGTTCCTTTCCTTTGAATTTGTTTTATTTTTCCTTTCCAACCTCGCAGAAGTGGTAATAAATTCAATTTCCGCCGCACAGTAGACTTCTTGTGGTCAAAGATTTCAAACAAGTACAGTAAATAATGTGACGCTTGTCAAAATCTAAAGCAATGTTTTTATTGGTTTGAAAACTGTATACATTGAGTGAAGCTAAATATGCAAAATAAATATGCTGAATACTGCAAGGTGATGAGTCATACAGCCAGACTGGTTTTTCAGATAACAGCATTTATATTCATTTTAATAATTCTATACCTCCCCATACAGTCCCTTTATCAAGTATCATTCGGTATTGTCACTACTCATGTGTGAGTGTGCCCGGCGATGGGTTGGAGCCCCACCCTGGGTTGTTCCCTGCCTTGTGTCTGTAGCCTCCAGGATAGGCTACAAAATTGATGGATGGATGGATGGATGGATGGATGGGATTCTCACTCCAATGAGTTTCTGCACCGTTTCCTGTTTCTTGACCTCCCCAAAGCGTTCTTGGTGTTTCCTTTCCATTTTCTTGTTATAATCTTGTTATTATTAGCATTACCATTGAGCGCAACAAACACACCGTGGCGATGCAGTTCAGTGTGGATGTGCAGCCGCCCATTTCCTCTGTCCTCCCCCTTGTGTGGGGGCTTAGGGAACTGGAGATTAAGCCAATG
The DNA here is from genome assembly GCF_023856365.1 of Brienomyrus brachyistius. Classification (NCBI taxonomy): domain Eukaryota; kingdom Metazoa; phylum Chordata; class Actinopteri; order Osteoglossiformes; family Mormyridae; genus Brienomyrus; species Brienomyrus brachyistius. Next base: position 8,052,533 of record NC_064547.1, on the reverse strand, counting down.
GCATGTTGCCTAACTTAGTTCAGTGTGGGAAGGAAAAATGAGGGTCTTTTCAAAACCCCCTTCCATAACCCCCACTTTAGTTTCCACTCATCATTTCCTTTTAACAAAGGAAAAGAGGCGTGCCAATACTAATTAGTCACATCAAATCCCTGCAGCGGATTCGTGGGTCAGAAATCTCCAAAGTTAACCTACAGAAGTGCATGCGGATGGAAGAGCTTAATAAAGTCTAAAGACCAGAAGGAAATGGGGGAAAAAAGCAGACGAGTGAGGTCATTGCTGACCTTCTTTGAAAATAAACGACAAAACCACAGCAGAGGGCAATTGATAATCTATTATGTCTAATTTCCCCCTTCTGTGTTAGTGTTCCTTCACCAAGAGCGCTTCAGGGCAGTGAAGCGGGGACGAAGTGATCAGCGGTGCTGAAATATCATTCTCATCACTCCGCCAGCAAATAAATGTCCATGTTTCCTGTGTTAGTGGCACCTAAATATTTACAAAACTTACTCTGTTTTTTTAAGTGGTTCTTTGGAAGAAAAATGAATTGCATGAAAAATTAAATACTATGGCAGCAATGGAATGATAATAAACAAAAATCACCATTGATCATGGTTTGGTGCATTTTTCCGGAAAAGAGTTAATTACTAGAATACCAGTAGTCCAAATAAGGCACATTTTAAATAATGCCTACAAAACAAACTTCATATCTTATATAAGGTAATAATGTGAATTTCATTATTTTGTTTAACAGTACAAGCCAATGATATTCCATAAGAGAGACTCTGTTTCCTTTTAGCATGCTTTGAGTTACACTGTGTTGACTTGCATTGCAAATGTGTAAACAACATACCTTCTCGTCTAAGAGAAAACCATCCCTGCCTTACCACAGCGTTTGTGGAGACCCGATTTTTCGTCTTGAAATGTGCATTAAGCTGGTTAGAAAATAAAACTAAATAAAATAGAGGTATGTTTCCTCTACAGTAAGACAGCAGTGAATAGATGTATGTTCTTTATTGCATTTACAGGTTCGTTGTACCGTGTTAGCTGTCAGCGGTGAAGAGACCCAGTGAACGGAAAACTGGCCCGCGTTCTGTTGAGTGGGTTAGACAGCTGGGTTCCTATCATTGCTTGGCAGTGATGTCTGCCGCTGGGTACATACAGAGCTGTAGGTGGAACTGAGTGAATTGCAATCTCTTACACTGTCCTGTGAGGCCTGTAGCTTATGGACTGATAAGCGGGAGGCTGGCTGGCTGGCAGCGGTCACATCGGAGGGAGCGTGTTCAAGCCCCCCACCCCCAGCTGCCACGAGAATTAAAAAAAATAAAATAAAATCACCCATTCCAGATTGGAAAATGGGCAAAATGACACAGAAATAAAAATGTTGGATCCAAACAGGATCCTTTCATTTTGTAGTGCAAAATGCAACAGGGATTCATTGCAAGATGACAAATAAACAGCTGGCTGTCTTCACATTTGCTGTACATGTTACATAAAATAAGGAAATTATATATATATATATATATATATATATATATGTGTGTGTGTGTGTGTGTGTGTGTGTATATATAAACACATACACACACACACAGCCGCAGAGAAAATTAAGACACAATTTTTTGTTTCACTCATTTCTCAATTTATAGGTGTGCGTCTGTCAATAATATATATTTCTTGCAAATTCCAGTCTGGCTCTTCTTTGACCTAGCAGTGCACTTCACACCGGCACTGAATGTTTCCCATTCCTTTGGAAGGTCACTTGATGTCATCTTACGATTCATGAGAAACTGTCGCATAAGCTGACGGTCATCTCTGGCATTAGAATGTGTCTTTACCTGGCTGGTTACTGCTTGTTCCCAGTGTCTCCTGCTTCACCTTATTCTTGTGTACTGCTGTCTTAGAAACTTAGAACCTGGAAGCAGCCTGCTTCTCAGCGTAGCCTCCTGCCAGCAGAACCATGATTAAACCAGGATTTAAAAATGCAGATTTGTTTAAAAATATAGAGTGGTCTCTTAATTTTTTCCGCGGCTGTATATATATTCAAACTCTGCCCTGTGCTTCCTAAGTTGGATCCCTGGACATCGTAACCCTAATTTCCTAAGCAGTTAAGTTATTGAACCAGAATCAATGGATGTATAGATGTAAGAAAATTGATGGTCCATCACTGTTCACATTCCTGATTAAAATAAGCAAGCAGATTTATAGCTATGTTCCAAGGAAGAGCTTTGGGTGCATTTTAAATCATTTATCCCATTAAACTGGTTGAAGGCAAAGCGCCTGAATGATGCCCTGAGCTGGAGGAATACGTACAGTTACACGCGCTTTCATTCTGACTGAGGGCTGCTGCATATTTAATTCAACACTCACTGCACTTCCTTGCTTGGCCATAAACCTGGCAAAGGTACTGAAATGCTTGAGAACGGAGAAGGCAGTTTGATATTCCGAGACCAAACAAACAAGTAAATAACCATTTGTGGCATTTTTGTAAAGTACTCTGTGTGTGTGTGTGTGTTTTTTTTTTGTCGTAATTGTAGAAAAATCACATTTTCAGAAAAAAAAAACTTTTTCATAAGACAAGCACCATATTCAGTTGAAGAAGGGAGATATGTATATAACAGTTTTTCACAAAAACAATTATAATACTATATAGGACGGAAAAGTAATCCATGGAATCTGATATTTTCCCACAAAACCAACAAAAAATAAATCAAAGAATTAATACCCCATGGAAACATGTCTATTTTATAATAACTGCTTTATTCTTGTATATTATGATGATCATAATTCATAAATTATAGTCTTATACATATGTATAATAAATAATGGCTTCGAGTCTTCAACATGCACTATAGCCTTAATTGAGTGTAAAATTGAGATAACAATGTTTTAAACGGTTCTGGTGGTAACTGAAAGTAAACAATCGTGAAAAGTGGCTGAAAGTAAAAAATGTGGAATGTGTGCATCCAGTCGCAGCAGACTTTCCACAAGATCAGTCACTGTCATAACAAAATCTAGACAGTTTGACTGCATTACACTAATGGACCAGGAAAAAAGCTTCAGCTGAAAACGTAAAATCCTCATCCTAAAACAATTAAATTGATTTGCGGTATTTTGGATTCTTTGCCCAGCAGATTAGGGCACGCATTAAAATTGTGTTGAAATTTAAACATAAATCTTACTGTGAATGTGACTGAATAAAACATATTATTCATGGAAACTTGCCTGGGAGCCTGTTGCACTGGATACTGTTCACTTTGTGGGTATTAGAAAAGATTGGAATGGCCTGAAGTGAGGAGTCGGACCAGCCGTTTTGTGGACAACAGGTCGTGCTATCTGGGACTTACAGCATGAGCATTAAAACACAGGATTTGTGACCCGAATATGCAGCTACCAGCTCTGAGTCGTAGTCATGTTACCATGCCATTGTTTTGGCCATAGATATGTGGGGATCTTGGTACAGGAAGGTGATTGGTGAAGAGGGGTAGATGAGATGAAGCATGTTGAGGCAGAGACATCAGCAGGAGGTCATACGGAGGTCACTGAAGTTGGCAATCAGTGATTGCTTCAGAGGCGGTCGCATGCTTTGCTGTGTGTCCCCGTTCTCCGCTTTCACACAGGGTGATTTGGATTGTAATTTCCACCCTCTGCAGGGAGAAACAAAGCAAGCTTTCCATTGGTCCTCTACAACAACCGGTGTGCTGCAGTGTTGCTACATCAATGCACTGAGAAACTCTCTGAGCTGTATCCCTGCAATCTGGGAATTGCACCCTCGTAACGAACCAGGCCAGCCACTGCTTCTTATGGTTTATTTGACTATAACGCATTTTCATTGTTAAGTTGCGGGCGCACTTTGTTCTTTCCTGCTGGAATTGGTGATTTGTATTTTAAATAGTTTGGAAATGTTTGATCAACTTGTATGTGTGAAATATTGCTTTCCTCTGCTTTGTTTATACCAGCATCATCACAAACACATAACTAATTCTTAGGCCTATGACATCACAATGATGTCACTTGACAACAGGAATTTTTCAGCGCTGTCATAATCTTATAGGACCACCGTTATATATGCGGTCCGCCATTGACTGAAATGTCATCATGTGGTGCATCATTATGTATTTTGTACAGCAAAAATAAATTCTGCTCACGTCATAATTCCTGGATTGTCACTGCTTAGGGTCGACCAAGTTGACAACTCTGGTTGAGGGAGTGTGCTTGGGGTCTCTGACCCATAGCGGGAGGTGGCGTAGTCAGTCTCTAAGAACAAAGTTGGATTTTCTACATCTTCCGGTACCACATATACTGCGCCCATATTAGACACTGCAGGAACACTGGAGGCAATAACACAATGTGTTACAACTGAGGCCAAAAATTTACATGCATCAAAGCTAAGGATTCAAACTCAATGTTCACAGCTCCTCACTTGTCAAGTGAACGCAGATTTCCTGTATGAAGTCAATCAGGGTATCTGCTTTAAATTTACGAAGTAATGTCGAAATAAAGCAGATTTATTTCATTTTTCATTTATCATATCAGATTTTCAGTAGACATTGAAAATGACATTTATAAAGTGACCGAAGCAGTAAATTTAAACAGTATGGCATGTTTCAAAAAGTGTCTCTTAAATGTTTTCTGCTGTGGATAAATGTAGCTTTCAGTGTAGTATCATTCCACAACAATTAAGAATATTAAGCTGTTTCCAATAGCAGAAGGCTACAACTTGCCATCTGTACACATGGAGAGAAGCTGACATTTACTATTATACCATACAATTTTTTTCTCATTTCTTCTGAAGGGGCACAGCATGAATCAACACAAAGGGAAGCCAGCCACCAGTATTTTGAACGCATTGTAGATGTTGGAGCAAGATTTTAATACTCGAACCAATCATGTTCAAGAGCCAGGCAGCTAAACGGATCTGTCCCCCTGCTGTGAGATGGGAGTGCATTGGATACCAGCACTGTTTACACTGGTCACTCGGGTGGGAAGTGACTAGGAAAATAAAAAAAAATTGTGATAAAAGGTCAGGGAAACAATATGATTTTTAAAATACCATAAACACCATATAAGGTATTGCTGCACACACCCCCACAATTCCAGAGTATATCTAACCTTCTTTCATGTAGTTGCTTACCTTGGTCAGGGTCATTGGGATAAATTATACAAATTTTATAAATACTCTTTCTACAAGTAGGAATGACACCCTGCTTTATTCTCTACAATCTTCTAAAATTCTTCTAGAAATACAGAATTTCTTCTTTGTTTTTTCCAAGATTATGAAGTGAATATACACTATATGGGCAAAAGAACCGGGACACCTGGCCAATACACTTACAGGAACTTTTATGACAAAGTTGGTCCCTCCCTTTGCAAATATAACAGCTGTCACTCTTCTGGGAAGGCTTTCCACCAGATTTTGCAGTGTGTCTGTGGGAATTTTTGCCCATTCATCCAGAAGCGCATTTGCGAGGTCAGGAACTGATGTTGGATGTGAAGACCGGGCTCGCAATCTCCATTCTAGTTCATCGAAAAGGTGTTGGGTGGGGTTGAGGTCAGGACTCTGTGAATTTCTTCTACAGCAAACTCACCCAAACATGTCTTTATGGACCTTGCTTTGTGTGCTGGCGCACATTCATGCTGGAACAGAAAAGGACCTTCCCCAAACTGTCCCTACAAAGTCGGAAGCATAGCATTGGGCATAATGTCTTGGTATGCTGAAGTAGAGTTCCCTTCACTGGAACTAAGGGGTCTAGAAAAGCCCCTGAAAACAACCCCATAGCATTATCCCTCCTCCATCAAACTTTACAGTTTGCACAGTGCAGTCAGGCAGGTAATGTTCTCCTGGCATCTGACAAACCTAGACTCGTCCATCAGACTGCCAAGCAGAAAAGCGTGATTCGGCACTCCAAAGAACATGTTTCCACTGCTCCAGTGTCCAGTGGTGGCATTCTTTACACCATTCTATCTGACGCTTGGCATTTCGCTTGGTGAAGTGAGGCTTGCGTGCTGCAGCTGCTCGGCCATGGAAGCCCATTCCATACGTACTGGCATACAGTTTGTGTGCTGGGGCTAATGCCAGAGGAAGTTTGGAACTGCAGTTATGGAGTCAACAGAACACTGGTGACTTTTGCACGCTGTGCACCACGGTGTTTGGTGACCCCGCTCCATTACTTTACATGGTCTGCCACTTCATGGCTGAGTTTCTGTTGTTCCTAAATGTTTCCACTTTGCAGTAATGCCACTTACAGTTGACTGTGGAATATCTAGCAGGGAAGAAATTTCACAAACTGGCAAAGGTGGCATCCTATGACTATACTACGTTTGAATTCACTGAGCTCTTCAGAACGACCCATTCAGTCACAAATGTTTGTAAACCTGACTGTATGGCTAGAGGCTTGATTTAATACCTGTGTCAATGGGTCTGAATGAAACACTGGAATTCAATGATTAAGAGGTGCGTCCCAATACGTCCAATCATACACTGTATATGAAAAAAAAGTTACTTTCTATGAAGCTGTCATCTCTGATGCATTATAGACGTCATCATTATAGATATGAATGCATCCTTACTTCACTTGAAACAGACAATGAACTGTTATGCATTTTGTCTCAGTATAACCTTTTTGATAACAAAAACAAATAAGGTATTTATAAAGTTTTATAATGTTTTATGAATAATTGGTAAAATGGTAATTAGCATTTATGATGATGGAGGATATTGTATTATAATCAACACTATAATGCCTTATGACTGTTAACAGAAGATGCTATAATGCTTTATTAATTCCTATATTGAGCATTATCATACATTATGGATGATTTGTAATGCATTATGAATGTGTCAATAATGCATTATAGATGAGAGCTTCACAGAAACTATGCAGAGAAGTTCCTCAACTAACATGAAAGCTTAGCTAGTATGAAACAAGTCAAAACATATAAAATAAGCAAAATATAACTGCAACAAAACAGCCATTCCTGCAGTGAAACAGGAGTGCAATGACACTAACAACTTTAAGGATGAATGAAAGACAATTTAACTGGAATCCAAAATAGGGAGGTGGGTTGCTTCTGTTTGTCTCATTGGTGGAATTTTTTTTTTCTTGAACATAGTGGTAGGATTGTAGATGGCTTCATCACCCTTTAAAATACAGAAATCTAAGCCTGATTATGACTGTAAACCAGTTGCTGGTCTCATCAGTAATGAAACTGTCATCACATATCATGTCTAGCTGCATGACTTAAAGTGGAAAATGTTTGAGGTTGACTAGCAAAGGGCATTTGAGTCTCATTTACAGGCACACTGAAATGACCCCCAAGACATTCTGTGTCACCAATAAATAAGTGTTTAAACTAGTTTCGCATATTACTTCTTGGATTTGGGCAGATATATGTTCACTGCAATAATCAAAAATTTTAGCAAGAGCTTCAAAATAGCAAGGAAATATTGAAACCCATCCATTCATAGAGTTGTCTTATGTAGGGTCTCAGAGGCAAAGGACGCACTGGGAATAAGTCATCGCAGGGCACTCAAAGCTACCATCCATTTTCCATACTCACTTGTCCTTTGCAGGGCATTTCCAATTCATCTTAGCATGGTTTTTGGACTGTGGGGGGAAACTGGAGAACCCAGAAGAAACCTCACAATGACACAGGGTGAACAAGTAAACAGCACACATGTAGCGGTCACTCGAACCCTGGTCTACAGTGGGGTGAAGTGACTATGCCAACCACAGCACCACTATGATATTGCACATCATATTATGCATAAGAGGATGCAAAAATCGATGCAAAACAGTGGAAGGAATTCAAAACCGAACACAGGAGAAATGCTTTGACGTTGGTTTGTTCAGCCTGTGACATTTTCAAACCTTGTATTACGAGAGGCACTAAGTGGTCACAAAATTTCGAAGAGACACGCAACGAGCCAAAATAGCAGGGGGGGGGGGACCTTAATGCTCCACACCTGCAACTTCAGCAAACAATGACAACTGAAAACAGATGTCAGCAACCATGTCATTATTTTACGAGTTTTCAAAGTGAAGTAACCCAGGGCCTCCTCGTTCTTTCTGGGTCCATCTATGTCTCTTGTCATCGAAACAGACCTGACATTACCTTGCTTGTCCCAGATTCCGACTCTTTGATTCCCCAACAAATAGCAGGGATGTGTGGAGATGGCTTACTTTGTTAATTAAATGAGTTTTTTTTTTTCTTCATGGGGATACCGTGAGTTGAAGCTACCCCAGATCCCCTCAAAGAACAGAGGAGCAGAGGTGCATGGGGTAGCAAAGCGGGGTGGGGGGGGGGGGGCTCCTGCCATTATAATGACAGGACATACCTTGTTTAGGCTGTGTTTAAATATTGCTTGCGTGCAGCCGGCAGCTGAGATGTGCATGCATGGCTTTCAATTAAAATGCATTACTGGAGGCAACCCCAGGAACCCATAGATTTCTAGCTGACTCATGCCCGTGTCTTTTAAAGCAGCGTGAATGCAGAAAATCCCACTGACTTTCCGCTGTCCTTTCATCAACGAAGGCCAAGATTGTAGCTTTCAGGTTGCGGTGGCGCGGTCTGCGGCAGAGATGGGTCGCACTCTCCCTCCTGCCCCCCCCTTTCCCCTTCCACACGCGGCACGCCTCTTCGGTACTCTGTCATTGTGTCTTAATGATGGTAACTGTCCTTTGAAATACCTTGCGAAGTTCTGTCGCGCCTATTAAAAGTAGCAGCAGCAAGAAGCCCGGTTAAAACGGGCCGAGTGGGTTGACTTTTATGGGCAGCAGAAATCTGGTTTAGATCTGCTGTGAGTCACAACTGTCTGGGCGCAGCAAGCGGTATGAAAAGTAGATAATAATGCAACAAAATCAGAGACCACTGTCTTACAGATTAGTTAAGTCTGGATCTGGGGAAGAGGGTAAGGGTATTGTCAGGCTTTGATCTGCCATCAAGAACAGAATATAAGCTGCACCGATGTAGGGAAACAGTGAAAAGTATAGCTTGTCACCATTGGACACAAGGAAAGAAAATGCTCTGTCTTTCTCTAACCTCTGCAGACATTTTAATGTGGGTTTTCCATGTGCACATGGGGTGAAAAGTTCATTGGGCAAGTAAATCCGTGAATTTATGTGATTGCAATAGGCAAGCTTGGATATATATCATGGAATGGCACAAATTCTGAAGCTGAATCGCATGTAGAGAGTATTAGGTACTGATTCCTGGGATAGATGAGACATATTTAGGAAAATTTCGGACGAATTTAAACACTACGTAGCTGTATGCTGTACAGTTTATGAATTCAATGGCCTTTGTAAATATCAGATTAACAGGGGAGATACAGACGGGATAAAGTTTAAAGCCTAAATGTCAAAGCAAAATGCTGGCAGATATTGATGAGACAAGGATAAATATTTACAAGCAAAAGTATTTTCAACAATAAAACATATAGTGCCCGGTTTTACACCTGGCGCAAACTGGAGCCAGACACGACGCAAGTATCTTTGCTAGTATGAGCCTAATACAGTGGTCATTTTCCCATCCACAGCCCACGTCATTTACATAGCAAATGTACTCGTGCCCATGTGAGTGCCTACGGGTGTGTTGGTCTGAAAAGGAGGCACGTGCACTGCTGGCATATTGGCATTTTGAGGCAGCAGAATGTAATTGTACTTTTGACCGAATAACAAAGGGGAGTACCGGCTTCTGGTACAGAATAACAAGGGGAGTACCGGCTTCTGGTACAGAATAACAAGGGGAGTACCGACATCTGGTACAGAATAACAAGGGGAGTACTGGCACCTGGTACAGAATAACAAAGGGAGTACCAACATCTGGTACAGAATAACAAGGGAAGTACTGGCACCTGGTACAGAATAACAAGGGGAGTACCAACATCTGGTACAGAATAACAAGGGGAGTACCGGCTTCTGGTACAGAATAACAAGGGGAGTACCGACATCTGGTACAGAATAACAAGGGGAGTACCTGCACCTGGCACCGAATAACAAGGGGAGTACCGGCTTCTGGTACAGAATAACAAGGGGAGTACCTGCACCTGGCATCGAATAACAAGGGGAGTACTGGCTTCTGGTACAGAATAACAAGGGGAGTACCGACATCTGGTACAGAATAACAAGGGGAGTACAGGCATCTGGTACAGAATAACAAGGGGAGTACAGGCATCTGGTACAGAATAACAAGGGGAGTACCTGCACCTGGCACCGAATAACAAGGGGAGTACCGGCATCTGGTACAGAATAACAAGGGGCGTATCGGCTTCTGGTACAGAATAACAAGGGGAGTACTGGCTTCTGGTACAGAATAACAAGGGGAGTACCGGCACTTGGTACAGAATAACAAGCGGAGTACCTGCACCTGGCACCGAATAATAAAGGCACTTGAAGCAGGTAAAAAGTTTCCCCATGGGGACAAACAAGGTATCAGTATTCTATTCTAAAGCCAGCTGCCCAATGTGTTCGCTGCTGTCCTGTTCTGTTACTATCGTTCAGTTCCTTGCCAAAGGCATGGAGATCACACTAGATAAAAAAGACTCTAGAGTTAGCATCTCAATGGGAACCCAATCAGAATGTGAGACATCAAGTGCACAGGACATCACAGTCCATTATGACAGAACTTCATAAGATTTTACCATGGAGAGAGAAAAGCCTGTGGATTCCTAACTTTTACAGGAACCATACGATTGCAAGTTAAGTTGCTTGCAACTACCAAAGAGAAATAATGATAATGTCATTTCTCACTAAAGTTGAATAACAGCTGCTCCATGCATGTCGGAAGTGTGATTTGGAAGCCTTTGCCGCTAAATGCCTTCTTTGGTATTATGCATGTTCAAATATTTATACATTTCAAAATTCATGTGTGTGAACATCCATCCATCCATCCATCCATTTTCCAAACCGCTTAGCCTACTGGGTCGCGGGGGGTCCGGAGCCCATCCCGGAAGCAATGGGCACGAGGCAGGGAACAACTCAGGATGGGGGGCCAGCCCATCGCAGGGCACACTCACACTGTGTGTGAACAGCATTGCTAAAATATTTGGAAATTAATAAATAACACAGATTATTAAGTAATAAATAAAAATAATTATTTATATGTTTCAGCTTTATTTCCCACCGCTTACACATACTGGAAGTTCAGTAAAGTTTGATTGTATTGATTATATTGTATTTTATTATAATACAAATAGAAATGGTTGTTTCTTTGTTGAACTAGTCTGAAAATATCTTTTCGTCAGTATTTGTAACCTTTAGCTACCTATAGGAAGGCAGAATGGGTTTAACATATTTGTTGCATTTGCTTTAATAAAAAGAAAATGACATCTATTCAGATGAAACATCACATTTCTGAGATTTTTCTTTTCTTTCAGTAAATTATCACACTCACAGGAGGCTCACTTCAAGCTGAAGGAAATGCAGGAGTTTCATTTTACCTCCACACATCCCACATTCAACTTTCAAAATAATTTACTGACATATATAAATATAATGAAACATAAATACGTCTTCTTGGTTTACTTGAAATGGATGGCACAAGCCCCCATTTTTTGGCTTATTTTGTTTTGTTTTTTAATAAGGTACCATCTGCAATTTGTTTTCCTTCAGAAAGTATCTGAATTGAGACAAGCTAATTACACATTACACCTAACAAGGTGGTCTTTTTCCAGACATAATGATCATGACCATATGTTTCAAATACGGAGAGTCTTTCAAAGGCAGATTATTTTAATGACTCTTCTTCCTCTGGCATGTTCAGTAATAAGCAGTATACCAGAAAAACTGTTTTATTATACTGTATTAGAATTACATTTCTTAAAACACAATTCTTTTGGCTTTGAGGGAATATTCTGTGATAATTTGAATAATCAATTTTTAAGGTCATATATAAAATATATGTTTCCAAATGACCCACATTCCAGCTCCCTTTGCTGGAGGGATGTAAATGAATCCTCTCAAATTATACAGGGTCACTTCAACAACGCAAAAGATTATTTTCAAAGTGCTCCCTTCAGCTGACTGCATTCCTAATTCGTGATATCTGATCACCAAAAGCTGAGAATATAATCAGATTTAGTGAAACTGAGTGTCCATGTCATAATTACAGGGGTTTATTCATGTAGTCAGAAGCGGAGGGCTGACAGTGTGGTTTTTGTGTCTTGCCCCGAACATGTACAGAGTAGATGCAAAAAATGTTCAATAGCCTCTATTAACAAAGAAGATCCATTTCTATATACCGTTATGTTTTCAGGGATAAAATATGGGTGCAATCTTCAATATCAGCCCGACCTTTAACCGAATCTTGCCAACACTATGTAATTATTTGCACAGAATTAGAAATTATTCGGTTCGTCTCGCAACCCAAAGAACTGTAGTTAGACAACCTGGCACCTCTAAGTTGCCCATAGTGTGTGATTGAGTGTGTGTGTGTGTGTGTGTGTGTGTGCGTGTGTGTGCATGTGTGTGTATGTGCAAGCGGGTATACCTATCCTTATGGGGACACAATGTCCCCATAATGTGATAAATATCCGTTTTTCTCTATTTTATAAAAATCAGTGACTGCTATGAAAAAACTAAAAATGCAAAAACTCTTGTGTTTTGCTTGGTTACTTATGGTTATGGTTAGGGCAGGGTGGGGGTTAAGGCTGTTATAGTTAGTGTTAGAATTTTTCCCATAGAAGTGAATGAGCGGGCCCCAAAAGGATAGGTACACCCTACATGTGTGTGTGTGTGTATTCATTGCACCCCAAGGTGTTCATGTGCTTTGTTGCATAAGACAGAACCCAGGCTTTCTGTAAGCCTACGCTGTATAAATGGCCTTTTGGATGGATGGATGGATGGATGGATGGATGGAAGGAAATGAATACACCCTACATCAATATAAATAAATGCAGGAAAATTCCGTCATAGGCCATCACAGGTAGTGTAATATGAAAGGTAATAAAGGGTGTAGCAGTGTATCAATACATAAAAGAAACAAGTATCATGTAAAATGGCTAAGGGGGTGGGGGGGGGTTCAAGCTATGTTGGGAGGGTGGGGGCAGTAGGGTGTTGTGGAGGAGTTTTTTGCGCAATCCTTTGTAGGGCCTGGCAGTCTGAAAGACTGAAGCTCCCAAACAGTCAGTGGTAATGCAGGTCAGGACTCCCCTATTGTAACCCTGTAGAAGGTGGTGAGGATGGGGTGAGCAAGGCTTACTCTCCTCTGTCATGAGAGGGAATGGAGGCGCCCCTGTCCTTCCTTGGCTAGAGAGGCTTTTGAGAGGGAGAGACGTGAGGTTATGTATGATGTGTGCACCAAGAGACTTTATTTTTCTGACTGGCTCCATAGATGAGCCACTGATGATATACATTCCATGGTTAGAGTTGATATCCTACTTAAATCATGGGAACAGCCAGGCCCGGAGTAGCCAATGAGGAGACTAGGGAGAATTCCTGGAGTGGCCAATCAGGACACTTGGGAGAATTTCCAGTGGTCTGCTTAGTTGTTGTGCCGGTGAGAAACAAAATAATTTGACAAGTTTAAAATTGAACCAGTCGGAATCAAACGTTTTACAATTTTTACAAATTAAAAATTCTACAACAATGCTTCAGAATGTTAATCAGCAAGTTTAAGACCATGATTGCTCTGCATAGAGAAACTCGCAAATACGTGACATACGCGTCAGTGTGATCGCTTGTCATTTAGAGCTGAGAGAGCGCAGTGCAGAGGTGCCACCACAAATCAGTTGTTAATGGTAATCTGTGGAAGTTTCTCAAACGATGGGCGTTAGAAAGAGACCAGGCAGGGCTGAAATACTCAGACTTAACAGTTCAGTATGCTATTTATTACTTTAATTCTTTAAATGTCAGGAATACATGTTTTTTGTGATAAAACTTTATGAGTTCCCCCGGAACAAAAGCAAAATGGGCTGGTCTCAGGGCCTGAATTAGTCTGACATGAATGTCCATTATATTAATTGTAGAATCTAAAGATGTTTCACTTTTGATTGTAGTTACTGTAAGTTTTACTGTAATGTTTCTAGGCCAACACCCAGTGTTTGTCATCATTTGACAATACACCTTAGGGATCATTGTTTGACCTCAGACTTTCATTTATTATGCCAGAAAATCATCTTTTTTTTCTGCTCCTCTTTTATTGCTGCTGTAATGGGATGAGCTGATTTCCAGCACAGGACGCCACAGGATGACATTATGCATTATATATAAAACACTGACGGTTCTGCTGAAAAGACGGAGATCTAAAGTGTTCGTAAAAGGATTTTTTTTTTTCTTAAACCTGGCCAGTAGGATTACTCACGACATGGTTAACTCTGAAGAAACCGCGTGGAGATTGTTCAGTGACAGTGAAGCAGCGTAAGACATCGCAGATCCACAAGCGCTGCTGTCTCCCCTCTCTGGCCTTGTCACCCCTCGATTCCCCTCATCTCTCAGACAATGCTACATAACAAGGCAGCCTTTCCTGCTTTTTCCCGTTGACCGGTACCTGACACCCCATAAGGGAGCCCCTGACTTTCCCCTATCTCTTCACGACAGACCTTTCATCTGTAGATAGGCCACCGTGATCCATCAAAGTTTCAGAGATGCCGCAGTCATCAGTCCAGTTTCCGGTATGCCAGCTGGTCCATTGTTCTGGGGGGGGGTCCTCTTTCCGGAGTGGCCCTTCTTACAAGAGGAGTTCCAGGGCTGATTAGACGATGAAAATAGTGTCCCGTTGTGAAGTGTAAGGGCAGGTTATGAAAATACCAGGGATTCACTACATTTTGTCCTCCATGATGTCATATGAAACATAAACAGCACAGATCCAAACTGCAGTCATGGCTGGATCACTCTGGATTTATTTTTTTAGATTCTGATTCATATATTAGAATATAAGCATAAAATTGCTTTACATATAATATTATACAACAGTTAATTCCGACCAAGAAATCTGATTGGACGAGAGGCATTCTATGAGTGCGGTTACCAGAGTATAACAGCGCTCGGACATTCCACATCAGCTGCATCACTCCGCTTATTTATTATTTTCTCTGTTATTTATAAATAAGGTTTTATGTAATAAAAAGTAATTTGGTGTGGTTTAGTTGTACAGCAGACAATTTTTAGACAATTATGTGTGTGAAATCTGACTACAATAAAAACACTAAAAATGAAAAGTCTGTTTTGTTTGGTTACTGTACTTTTGGTTAAGGTTAGGGCTGGGTAGGGGTTAAGGTCATCATTGTTGAGATTAGGGTGTTTTCTATATAAATGAATGGTTGGTCCCCACAGAGTACCTGTGTGTGTGTCTGTGTGTGCGTGCACTGGGCATCCCATCCCTGCCTGGGCTCCAAGGATGCAGAAAGGTTATATCCAGCTATTCAAAGGTTAATTTTCCAAGTTGCCTGTATATTCTGATAACCATAATTGTCTCGATCCAGGTTTTCTACTCAAGTTTGTAATGGATGCTTCCCCTTTATTTATTGGCATGAAGGTTGACCGTTGAGACCACTCAGCTGGATAAGATGTTTGCTCAAGTGGAGACAATTACTAAAAATCAGAGCAGTCATCTCTCTTTCTCTTCCTGTCCCTCCATCTTACAGCCTTGGTGTCCTCTAATGTCATTAGTGAGCTCCTTCAAATAAACAGTGCAGTTACAGTTCTGAAAAAGTGAGCACACCTAAGGAGTGATGCGAAAGTGACAAAGAGGCTGGGCATAAATGACATGTTACATGTTATTATCTGATTGTCATTTGTATGTATTTGTGATACTGTTAAAATAAACCATTTTACGCATACCTGTATTACTAACAAAATAACAAGTAAACTGTACTTAATCTACCATGCACTTTACTGCTGCTGAATAGGTTGAAAGAGATTTGGTTTAGGAATTGAGAATTGTAAGAGGATGGACGGACAGACAGAGGGATGGATAGATAGATATATAAACCAGAGTACCTGGGGTGAATCAAATGAAGAAATGCTCAGTTTTTCTTTGCTTTGTTTAGTTACTCACAAATGCCTTTGTCTTTACATTTACTTGTGATTTCGATGGTCAATTCAATCCATCATTGTGAGGCTTTGAAAAAAAAGCAGAACCAAACCTCTAAGGTGGTAGAGACGGTGACTACAACAAATCAGGAGAAACAAATGGGATGGTTAGATTCCAGTCGCATGAGAGATGTTACCGGGTACCTTGGGTGGAGCTTAATTTGGCTCCGCTTCTGATGTCATAAGTGTGTGTGTGTGTGTGTGTGTGTGTGTGTGGGGGGGGGGGGGGGGGGTATCCCTTATTCTGATTGGTCAAGGGGTTATGCCCATATATGGTATCATACAAGCTTATGCCACATGTTGCCGATAGGGGGCATATGGCTTGGGAGATAAGGGTTGCCGTTAAACTTTAATAGAATAAAAACACATTACATGTATTTATTTATGTGTTACTTTTATCACGTTAAGGAATAATGAAACATATAGCGGGATGAATGCAAGCTAGCGCATAAACGTCCAGCGGGGGTCCGTCCGGCCGTAGCCGTCCGTAGCAATAGCCGTTGTTAGGAGTAGGCACAAGCGCCACGGCGTATTTTAAAAGAAGAAGGCACCAAAATGTTTTAAAGAAAAACTTTAGCGTTATTTTTAAAAAAAAAAAAAAAGAAAGAAAAGCAGGCGGAATTTAAAGAAGTACAAACATGCCCGAACGAAACACTGTCAGAAGCAAATGCTGAGTTTAACATACAGCATGTCGTTTTAAAAGAAGAAAGCCTTTAGCGGTATTTGCCAGTGTTTTATTTCATTGTTAGGTTGAAGAAAGCATTTAACCAGCAAGCTTTTAGTAGGAATAACCTTTAAACCCGACGGTAGCTAAAAGGCGAAATGAGCGAGTCCCGCAGCTCTGGTACGTATAACCGACCTATTTCAACACCGCGGCTGAAATGATTGTCTGAGACTGGCCCGATCTTGCGCATGTGCACTCACGCAGACATCCCGTTTCAAAATGGTGATACCATCGGAGCACGTTGCCCTTTTATTTCAAATAAGACCCTTTAACCATAACGTAAGTAATGAAACTCTTTTTCGGCCAATGTGTTATTTAAGATAAAACATCCTAAGCCTTTCGACAATATCAAGGAATCAAGGAATAACGCCGGCAATCCTTGTTAAAATGACTCTCTCTCTCTCTCCATGTCGTGCTTGTGCGTAGAGCCACGATCCCCACACACTATCTTTTATTGAAAATAGCCGAGGCAAGTAGTTTTCTGATTTTTAAAGTGTGTATAAAATAAGTAAACATGTGTAAAATAAGTATAAAATGTGTTATAAAGCATATAGCCAACATTAATTAATAAAGAATTTAAGCATAATATCCCACACGCAACCCGGCCTATAGCTGGTAGAAATGGCACTATCCTGGGGCCTACAAGATAAAAGCATATGGCACTAAATTGGAATCAGTAGTCTTTAAAAGAAGAAAATACTTTACATTCATTTATTAATGCGATTTTAAAGTATATTTTAAGGCATACTAAAACTTAACACTTTTAACAGGGGTCACCGGACGTGTCGAGCTTTTCTAGCTAGAGACTAGTAGAGAGGAAAGAGGGTGTGGCAGTTTTAAATGGTAAAAGAAACAGTGAGGTTCGAAGCTGCGATCTCCCGATCACGATGATGATGGGACGGAAACTCTGTGTGTCGCGCCACCCATCCATCCTCTGTTTCTTAAAGCCACATTATAAAGCTCTGCCAGTCGAAGCGATAGCAAAGAAAGAAACTGCTCCTGAGTGAGGTTCGAAGCTGTGATCTCCCGATCGCAAGAACAGTTACAGGGATAGACACTCTGTGTGTCGCGCCACCCGTCCATCCACCAGCCAACTGTCTTTTAAGGCAACATTATAAAGCCCTGCCGGTCGACGCGACAGCGCTGACTGAAACTGAGTGAGGTTCGAAGCTGCGATCTCCTGATCGCAATGATTAAGGAACAGTCGCTCTGTGTGTCACGCCACCCATCCATTCTCTGACCAACTGCCCCTTAAGGCTTCATTATAATGATCCGCTGGGTGAACGCGACACAATAACAGATACTGACCTGCGTTATGTTCGAACCAGGGACCTTCTGATCGCTGGCACGGTCCCTCTACCCTCCATCCTCCAACCCACCAACCCTTAAGGCTTCATTATAATGATCTGCCGGGTGAACGCGACGCAACAGACACTGCCCTGCGTTAGGTTCGAACCAGGGACCTCCCGATCGCAGAAAAGGTCACTCAGTGTGTCGCGCCACCATGCATCCTCCGACCAACCACCCATAAGGGTTCAAGATAATGATCTGCTGGGTGACGTGACACAATAACGGACACTGCCCTGCCTAAGGCTTGAACCAGCAACCCCCTCGATAGCGGTACTTGCCAATTCTGTTCATCATAAAATAATGTAATAAGCTGCTGTGAAGTTTTTCAAAGCTTCTTAAATGTACCCTATTATTGCTCATCTTCCAAACAGTGTCCTCTATTGATGGTGGCTGCTTTGGGGGGGTTTGAATCCCAGCCTGCGTTGCGTTCAAAGACACACAGTTGGTATCACCTGTTTAAGAAATATTTAGCCAAGATTTTTTATATGAATGCCTGACAGTTGGGACCTTGCTCGTAACTTCTATATTGGTATTACTGCTTCCCACTGAGTTGGTTGGCTTTAATAATTTCTGGTAGAGCTGTTCATTTATTTAAGTACAGTAGCCTTAGGCTGTGCTCTTATAAGATCAGTTATGTAGAGGCCCCTTTTAAAATATATTTATCATAACCAGTAAGGTAATTGTCTCCATAAGCTTTCTGACCTTTCTATGGAGGCTTTCTCTTTAGCACTCGACAGCTGTGCCAATGGGCAGCTGCTCGGTGAAGCAGGTGGTAGTTTTATGTTGGATTACAGTGGTTGTGATGGATAGGCTGCTCAAGCTAGAAATACATGGTCTCCTGGTACCACATCAGACAGACGGCAGAGTGATAACGAACAGTCACATGAGGCCGACTCGCTGTGAGGCCGACTCGCTGTGCGGCCCCCAAAATAGGACCCCAGCCTCATTTCAGTCCTTTGTTGTTCGAGGGTCTTTTTTTTCCAGTGCAGTCTCTTTAAATTAATCAAAAGTATTCACGGCATAGCATATTATCTATGTTCAAAAACCTAGCCCATTTTAACTGTTACAGAAGCAATTGAGGTTAAGTGCCTTATTATACTGCAACATGGCATTTCAAACAGAAGAAATGTTTCAACCTCCAACTGGCTTTAAGGTCAACCTTTCAGCACCGCACCTCCATTCTGATGGAAGTATCTGCAGCTACAAACCTGCAATGAGCTTCAACATAATATGCTCAATTGACCATATAGCTTTTGCTAATACACAGTATAAATTGATGTTTTTTGTTTTGTGTGTGCACTGTTTTGGCAGTGCGATATGGTCTTGCTCATATGCAGAGGTGGAAAGTTCAGGTCCACAAAGTAAAAAAAATCCAAACCAGGATTTTGTTTCAACCAAACAGTTGAGCATAATGAGTCACATTCACAGAGTACTCAGTGGGTTGGTTGAAACAAATACTTGGTCTGGATTTATACATTCTGGGCCTGAACTTGCCACCTCTGCTGATATGAATAAGGAACTAGTAGTTGTGGTATATTACCTGCAGTTCCAGGTATTTCACTGCATATCATCAAATGTGTGCATTCAGTGTTAACTGGCACTGGTCAATAGATGCAAAGGTGATAATATGGGAGACCTTTGAAACCTGGTAAGCAGCATACTTTCCTTAGAAAGGAAATATTTTCAGTTATCCTTTGGAATTCAGTTTGCAGGTCTGCCGCCTTTTGCACTTACAGTTCACATTTAAACAAACAATTTGCAAAAACATTTTCCTTCTTCTCTTGTATGCTGTTTGGCTTAGCTCCCACATGTTCAGCGAGCCGCGGCCTTTCCACTTCGCACTCACCTTAGACCTTCTTACTTTGCGCCATTCCTGTTTGTTGACTTTGTGTCCCTGTGGCCCAGGACCCCGAGAAACATGGCTGTCTCATGTTTCTATTAGCTACTTATGTCCGGCAATCTGCTTGACCAAAAGAGTAGGAAACACTGTCTATTTGTGTAAGTTACATCTAGATAATCTATTTGGTAATGTGTCTTTTGAGGTTAAATAACTCAATGTGGAACATGCACCAGCTTTCAATAAGTACATTTACAATCTAAAAGACATACAAAGTGGTCTTGCTGAAAATCTAGAACTTAGTAAATAATTGTCGACACACCAGTGCCAACAATGAATTGCGTCCTTTGCGTTTAACCCATATGTGACATAGCAGGGGGCAGCTAATTCAGCACCCGAGGAGTAATGCTCGACCCTTGTTGGTCAGGGATTCGAACCTGCAACCTACAAGTGCACTTCCCTAACCATGAATCCACCACTGCCCACGTGAATGCATTTCCAATAAAAGTCACAATGTCGTGCTTTATGTGTGGCATAGCAGGCTAATCCTCTATGCATTTGATCGGACGGTTGTTGGTTTAAGCCCCACCCGTGTCAAAAATAGTCACATGTTTGTTAAGTCCATGCGCAAAGGCCCTCCACCCTCAACATCCCCCAGGGGTGCTGGATAAATGGCCTGACCTTGTACTCAGCTTTGCTTTCATAGGTCTGTGTGTGTCTCAAATAGAGATCAGGATGGGACGTGCACAAAGAAGCATTCCGATGTGCTTTGGCTAATGAAGGATCAGTTCATTCTTAAAGGTCGCTATCTTTTATGTTTTGTTTAATAGAAGTGATAAAAGCATAATGAATTGTTGCTTATAAAAATATCTTGTCCCTCACTCTTATTAAGCCATGTATCCTTGTAATCGGTATATTTACGAGTAAGAAATAAGTAAGTGGGAGAGCAAGTGCAGCTTAAGGACAGAACCATGTGACGAGAAGAATTTGGAAAATAAGCTTTTGTGCTTTTCAGACAGAAAAGAATGGGGCATTAGACTACACGATGGATGGTGAAATAATTGCCTAAACAAATCAAAGATATACTTTCTGTGAGGATGGGAAGGACTTAGTGTCTTTCGGACCTTACAAATATATCTGTTGCGATGCAACTGTCCGGTGAAGATCCGCCGCACACCAGCAGGGGGCGATCAGCACCACGCAAGCCGACCGGAGCGGTGGTTTCCCACAGCTGGCTACGAGCAGTGCCAACAGGACGTTGCTGGCAGCTGCTAATTGCCCCAACCACAGGGCAGGACTGCTTTCTCTAGCGCAGCTTAAACACTGCACTGGGGAGAAACTTCAGAGGACTGAAAAGGATTAGCAAGTTGCTTATGCTTCCTCCGTTGGCAAAACTAGACAGGCTGGAGGACGAGGCCCCCAGAGGTCCACAGGCCCCCGATCATCCCAGCCATGCTCCCGGAAACAAGCCCACCTGTTTTTGGGGGGAACCAGGCACTTCCCTCAGAATTGGCGCCTACAGACCCTTTGTCACCACAACCCATATTTATGTACAAAAATTCCCTGAATAAATCTTCCCACTCCTGCTGTATATGTCTGTGCAGTCACCACTATATATAACATTATTATATATAAACGGGGGAATCAGGCGGAACTGCAAGGAAAGTTACATTAATCTATATTGTTACCAATAACCCTATTACTGTTAATATTCTTCATATGACTCATTTTTTACATTGTCCATATAGTGTTTATTCTTTACACTTAAGTCTTAATAATTGTGTTGTTTTTACTTTAACTCAATGAACTTAATCAATGCACTGCTCCATACTCATAAAGTATAAGTGACTTTAGCAGTCTGCCTTCAGTATAGCTAAGATATACTGTGTGTAAATCCTGATACAAATGCATCCGAAATAAACGTGGCAAAGGATTGTCACTGTATGTAATGTTTAGTAAGACCCCAAACAGCTGGATAACTCATTTTCACCATAAAACATGCAGAAGAAAAACAGAAAAATCGTTTAGGGACTGCCAGGAGTACAATTTGCAATTATCGCCCAAAGGAATAAAACATATTGAAATAATAAGATAAGTAAGGCAACGTTCTTGCAAACCAAGCGGCATGTTGTTATTTATCTGTGCATCTGAACGTGTTTAGCCAAAAAGAGAAGTCGTATTGCCCCAGGACATCAGCAGAAATGGGGAAATAAAAATTGGTCTAAGCACTGAATGTGACTTACTGAAGGCTGGTATTTCCTTTGCTTGTTTCTCGAAAGGATAATTGAGAATAATCTCATTCCTTTCACTGTAGCAGTCCTTTCAATAGAAACATAAAAATGCCGGTATTTATGTGGAACTGAGGGTAACTCTAGTTCAAAGTGATTTGTGGGACAAAGTGAATTCGGGAGAGATACCTACGTAGCTTTGATATTCTCTAAAGGCTATGTCCATCACAACTATAACATTGCTAAAATAAAAATATATCCATGCCTTGTCAATATTAGGGGGTAATACCCATCCATCCATCCATCCATCTATCCATCTTCTAAGCACTAATCCAGAGCAAGGCCATGTGGGGTCCAGAGTCTGCATTATGTTTTCATTATATCTTTACTCAGGTAGAATTCACTGATTTTATTGAGCTGTTCTCATCTACAGTACATACTACATCACACTATTTACAAAAAAAATCAAATAAAATGTGAAAATAAATGCTATTGTGCAGACAGCATGATAAATCAGCAGTTCTTTTTTTGTTGGTATTTTGTTACAAAATAAGTTTGTGTTTTTGATAATCACAGCAAAATTTCACAGTTATATCGGCGATAAACCTGGTATAACTGGAATCCCAACAATGGTGTAACACGCTGCCTTGTGCTTAACGACGCCTGCAATAAGCTCCAGATCCTTGTGTGATCCTTTCCGGGGTAAGCAGCTGGAGGATGGATGGATGGATGGATGGATGGATGGATGGATAATGATTTACTAACGCTATGCCCCACTGCCATTTCGCTAATGTTTAGTAGTAACAGACATGGAAATTTATTGTTATAGATGACAAAGTTTCTGATTCAACTTAGGGAGGAACGTGTGATTCTTCCCTGTATTTGCATTATAAAATCTAGTTCAAACAAATGTTTACAGTTGAATTATTTTCCGATTTGTGTTTCTCAAAGAATGAAACAATGGTCATGTTAAATTCCATATTCCCACAATGACAGTGATTTAGAAATCTGAAATATAAATTAAACTAGAAGCATAAATGCTAGACCCTATTCATATGATCCTTATGCAAACATCCTATACTTGAACCTATTGAAGTATGAGCCTGCTATTGAAACCCTGTGTAGCAACTTAGTGAACAAGGATAAAGTGATTGAGGAACTGAAAACTCTGAGCAAAGCTTTGGCAGGAGCGAAGCTTCTCAGCTTTTTGTTTTGCTCAATTTAATTAAAATCTATGAAAATAAATGGGTAAAGCTGCAAGCTATGCTACCTTATAATAATTATATACAAATAACCTCATAATAATGTTTCTTTGCCCCCTTGGCTTAAAAGATGCTGCAAGAGTGTCTAGTTTGTATCACTTATGTTGTTTAAAATTGGAAGTCTTTTATTAAAGTCTAAAAATTGTGTCAGTTATTTTATTCCCCTTAGAATTGCCCATGTGTGTGATTTTCACAGGGGCTCACGGTAATTATTCTGTACCAATCATCCTGCTGCTTTTTTCAGACTGTCCTCAAGCAGTGGCAGTACAAGCCGAGGTTCTGAATTCCAATTTAAAGCCCACAGCCGAAAAGCCATAGAAGAACAAGATGCCGGGATGGATACTGAGCCAATTTGCTTTGCTGTAGAATGATTGTAGGAGAAAATGCATTTCTTGTAATTGATGGAGTTCGTTAGCTGTGGCGTAGCCCCTTGTGCTGTGTGGGTGTTTTCCTGCCTTGTGCCTTATGCTGGCTGGAAAAGCATTCACCCCCCCCCCCCCCCCCCCCCCCCCAGCCCCCCATCCAGTGAATCGCTACTGTGTGAATGGTTGGATGCCGGACGGATGAATTGTTAGATACTGGCACAGCTGTGAAAATGTGATTTCTTTGTTGCAGATATTATATACAAATTTCTCAATCCAGTCCTTGGGGACCCACAGACGGTCCATGTTTTTGCTCCCTCCCTGCTCCCTGGAGCATTTATGGCTACTGTCAGGCAGGAAAATGGGAGGAAGCGAAAACGCGGACCATCTGTGGGTCCTCAAGGACCGGGTTGAGATACACTGATCAAAAGAGACACAGACAGTGTGCTTACAGAACCTGACGGTGTAGGAGAATGTCGGCATGCTGGAGATTGCTCACCTGCTTTTAAGAACCAGATGACTTTAAGTGGCTGAATTAGATTTTTCTATTTGGCAATAATTTATGTTGGCTGGTTTTTAAAGCAGTTCAGCTTCCAACTGTTTATTCTGGTCAGAATCATGGGATTATTTCACTGCCAGGCAGAATAGGGCAAAAGGCAGTGGAGCACCCTGGATCG
Organism: Brienomyrus brachyistius; assembly: GCF_023856365.1. Taxonomy (NCBI): domain Eukaryota; kingdom Metazoa; phylum Chordata; class Actinopteri; order Osteoglossiformes; family Mormyridae; genus Brienomyrus; species Brienomyrus brachyistius. The sequence continues at coordinate 8,028,071 of NC_064547.1, read as the reverse complement.
GATGCCAGTACAACACCTGGCACATATATTATGGGCACAATAATACTGAGATGCCAGTCAGCCTATCTGCATATCTTTGGACTGCAGAAGGAAACCTGCACAGTACAAGGAGAACAGACAAACTTTTCACACACACACACTCTCTCATATTTGTGGGGACTCCCCATTCATTTCTATGAGGAAAACTCTAATCCCAACATGATGACCTCAACCCCCACTCAGCCCTAACCTTAACCATAAGTAACCAAACAAAATACGAGACTTTCGGCAATTTTTGTTTTTTGATTGTCATTCATTTTTATAAAATTGAGTTTCTCCTTGCGGGGACCAAAAACATAGTCCCCACTACGTCAAACAAAGGTATTTATCACATTGCAGGGATATATGACTGATTTTTGTGTGGCAGCGATGTTTCAGATCATACATACAGACCACTGCATTTTCTTTTTAATAGTTAATGAACATTTAATCACTATCATGAAAGTTTCACAATAACTCCACGATCCATATCGATTACATATTACATTTACAATCAGATATTGATTTTAAGGATTGATCAGTCATGCTATTTATTGTTTTCTTGTATGAAAAATGCACATTATGAGAGGAAGCCATTTTTTCTCTTGCTTCCTAAAGCCATATATTCTTACTGTATTTAGTGGACTTGGTGAGCAAAAGTAGCACTACTCATTATCATCGCTCTTTCATACTGGGTTTTATTTCAGTCCTCTTTTTCATTCTTTCATGCTCAATTAGGAGTAATGGTTAGAAAGATGACCTTTAATATGCCTTTTTGATGTACATGTGCGCAATGAAAGATTATTCCAGGAAGTAAGAAAAAAAATTAAGTATGCAACCTTTTTCGGCCTCTGGAATGAATCAGGGGTTTACAGAAATACTGCTTGATGGCTTTAAAGGGCCCTGAATGGAAACCATGTGACATGACAGGCAATGGGGTCGTCAAGCTCAGTCCTCTGTACCTGAGTACAATGGATATTAAGTGAGGCAGGTCCTACTCAGGCCGAGAACTAAATAGAGGGCGAGGAAGTGAATGGCTGGATTTATAATCAAAATTCAAGACGTTTCCACTGTCCCATCACACACCGGAAACTTTCCCATCTGACTCCCTCCCCCAAACCCTTTAGAATTGTGATGGGGGGCCTTGTTCAGACCGTCACCAGTCAACAGCATTAAGAATCTTCAGAGGTGGCATCATTATTTTATACACCAACCAACTTACTATATATACCTATATCCAGGAAGGGTATTTGAAAAAAAAAGCAAGGTAAAAAATTGTAAAGTTAAAAATTTGTATCAAAGTTTCCAGAAATATTTCCATTATAGTCTTTAATAACAAAAATATTTAAAGCCAATGCTATTATCTTATTTAAGCCCAAAGCTTTGGATTTCCTATTCCTAACCTACATTAGTGAATTCAAGGTTTCAATGCAATATTAATTATTGATGTAGATAACTGGGGCAATACTGACCAGCTCATCAGTCCGATTCTAAAAACACTTCTATGAAACTCTGTGACACGGAGGTTTGTGTTGAATTTTGTTTGAATTATACATTAGCGTATGAGTGAAGCTGGTTACGCACTATGAAAATAATGAAAATTTAAAGATGTTTCACATGCATGTTTTAGTAATTGGGGATCGGAATACTGAAGTTCAGGCACAGGACAAGCTGTAACAGCATGCAGAGACCAACGCTGAGGAGATAACAGCGGACAGGCTAAGTACAGATTTAACTAAGAGGTTGATCTGAGCTATAGAAATACAACTGGCACTAGTTTTGGGTGATAGACATGTACATTTGAACCCAGCTAGTTATCTGTGAATCTGGGTTAAGATAAGTGCTCAGATAGGCCTCGCATGAATAATGTATAAATGTATAAATTAGCTGCTAAAGCAACCTTTGACGTTTTATTTGCTGTCTGCTGTGTTTCTGTTTAATGCGAGGGACTTAAACTCCGTCAGGAAATTGAGCTTATTTTTCATTTACTTGAATGGAAAACTGCTCTAAGCACTGGCAACGAATCACTGTAGAAGAGAAATTGAGAAAAAAATGTTTCATGCATTTCAAGGAAGTGAAAAATCTTATCAACAGACTCAGGTGTTCCACGTCGCCTCAGAGCAGCATTATTCTTTGTGTGAGACCCAATGTTCTGCCTTGTGTTACTCATCCTATTTTTAACGGGTTTCTGCTAAACATATGTAAAGCTATAGAGCTGCAAAGTTTACCGAAGTTTACACTCGGGTGGCTGGTATTACAGGGACCACACTGCTGCTTCTCTGAGAAGCTGCAGAAACATGCTTGGTTTGGGGATTATACAGTAAGTACACGTATATAAAGCATACGGGAAATAATGTGTTGGTTGGAAATTGGTGATATTTTAAACTTTGTAACGTCTTGTTTTTCAGTAATTAATATTAGACAGGCAGTCAGATATCTTGAAGGAAATGATAAGATGCCAAAGTCCTAAACTTGTGAATAATAGTTATGAGAAAATGGTATTAATTTATTTTGCATCTGTCATCCACCCACAGGCCAAAAAGCAGGGAAACACCGTGAAAGTGTACTATATTAAGTGTACTATATTAAGTGTACTATATTAAGTGTACTATATTAAGTGTACTATGTTTGTATTAAGTGTACTATGTTGAGTGTATTATATGTTGCATGGGGGCCATGGAGAAACACTCATCACTCTTTGTACATGTATAAAGTTGCTGACGACAATAAAGTAATCTTGAACCTTGAATGGTTTGCCAGTCCATCCAGGCTGTTTAGATGCCAATTCACCTAACTGCACATATTTGGACTGAAGGAGGAATCTACTCAACATGTAGACTCTACAAACATATAGCAGGTTTGGGATTCAAGCTGCCATCCCTTTGATTTGATTGTATGAAAATACATGCTGAATCTGAGATTTAATATATGCATCTACTCAAAAGCCTCAAAATTCACTGAACATTTGTAGCATGTAGTGATTGGCCCGAGTTTTGCATAAGGATGGGCTGTGGTTCTGGAAAATCATGATGGACAATACAGTGTAATCCCACTCACTTTGAATGTTTAAGTCTTATAATCTTGTTAAAAGAGAAACATTTCTTATATAATTTATTGTTTTATGTCAGCTGAATATTAAAAGTAGCCAGTTGACTTCACAGATTGTAACTTATACTGGTGAAATTTTGAGAGCATTGGGTATCTGGCTTTTAATAAGTGAGTAATGTTACATTAATGGACCAGAATGAATGCCTTAAACATTGTTCATTTATTTTTTCTAAACATGGCCAGTAACCAAGCCAAATGTACAAGACAGATTATCCAGCCACGGATTTTTCACATCACAGAATAAGATGCTATGTGTGGGTGTCTATCTCTGCTTAAAAACCTAGCAATTGCAATAAGTAATATATTCCAGTTTCTAAGAGAATTATGATAAGGAAGCATTTCACTGGCAGCATGCATACTGAGCAATGCATTAATTTGACTTTCAACATTTTTTTGAAGTTTATAGCAATATATCAACAACTGTTTAGATTGAGAGCAGTGGCTGCTGATTGCACATGAGGAATGCAGTTCTTATGTGTGTCAAGGGCTGTACAGCTGGAGCAGCTGAAGGCAAATAGCTGTTTTTAAAACATTTCACTGATCTGAAGAAAGTGCAAAATCAAGACAGTCAATTAAACTGAAAGTCTGATAGATCAAAACCTGATAACTACGGATTATATAGCCACTCTCCAGGTTACGATGGGGTTACTTTCCGATAAACTCCATTTTCATACAGTACTGTACATATAACCTAACAAACATCCTAGCCTAGCCTAGCCTAACTTAAGCGTGATTAGAACACTTACATTAGCCTACAGTTGGGCAAAATCATTAACATAAAGCCTATTTTGTAATAAAATGCTGAATATCTCATGTAATTTGTACTGAATAATGTAATGAAAGTGGAGAAAGTTTACCTATCGTAAAGTCAAAATACTGTAATACGGACTTTCGGATAATACCAAGATTGGTATTATATATCTGTTCTGGTCTCTTTTACGTTAAGCAGACTTTTATCCAACTGGTTTACTGCCTTTATTTGTTCATTAAACAAATGGAAAAAAACTGAAAAAACACATTTTCTAGGGTGGTCAATAATTAAGTTTTTTGTACTGGATAATATCAGTAAAGGGGAAAAAAATGGTTGAACAATAATACAGTTGTATGGAGTGATTTGTTACAGTGATTCACTGCCAAAGTTGCCTGTAAGCAGATCTGGCATCAATTCAGTTGTGTGCAGGAGAGCAAGTCTTGATGGACCAAATGACTTCCTGTATATTCAATTGCTTCTTTTGTTCCCCTGTAGTTGGGGGGGAAAGGGTGGGGGTTGCATATTTGAAACTAAAGACAGTGCACAAATTGCAGTCACACTTGCAGGAAGAAATCAAGGCCATGATAGAAAACAAAAAAACTAAAAGAACGTTAACTGTCTAAGATTTGCCTTTCCGTAACCACATCCACGCATGCAGGACGATGTGCAGAGGAGGGGAAGCAGGGAGCATGTGGCGGTGGTCTTGGTGGTCTTCAGTGAGACCCTCACTGGATTTTGTCAGGAATCTACAGGGGGCATTCACTCGATCTTTAGGTCGATCTCTTAGACTTCATGACGTCTCGTGTATTTCAGTCTAATGCTCAGAAGACGTGTTCAGAAGCTGCATATTATCACATATTCATTTCTACTGCCATTCTTTGACCAGATTCTATCTTTAGACACCTGCCTGAAGACCTGCTGCTGTGATTCAGTAGGTTACCCAAATGAGATATAGCTGCACAGAACCACTTTCTCCACATGCAGTCAGAAAGATTGGACTTGTAGAGTGAAAAGGAAGGCTACGCAGACTTAGGTAAAGGGACTTCTGCCTGAAAGACTAACCCCTTGTATATGTTTCTGTCATGCATGACACTCAAAACAAGGTGTCAAGGCGCAACATAACCGATTCCGCTTATAGAGTTTGCTTGCTTCAGACTGGGACACTCATATGTTTGATACTCAGTATCTTTGTGCCTCTGTGGTTTATTAACTTCAGCTCAGCAGTTGAGCTGCTAATAATGCTTTTATGTTTTGATGTTCATAGTTATAATGATAAACATCCATCCAATTCTCCAAATTATCAAGTCATTGTCATGTGTTAGAGATATAAGCGCCTAAATCCACACGTGTTACAGGAACTGGAGACATAGCCAGTCACCATAATGTAGAAAGCTACACAACACATTCAAACTCCACAAAGACAGAGGCGGGATTCACCCCCCAGCCCTGGAGGTGTGAGGAAGCAGCGTTATCCACTGAGCCACCACACCCCCCTGGGGAAGCCAGCTAACAACAATTATTATGCATTTTAAAAGAAATGTGTGAAAAAGTATGAAATATAAAAATATTAAAATGGACAGCTAATCCCTCAAATATGTAGAGCTAAAGTTATTTGAATAAAGTAGCAGCTTGATCGGAGCTGATTGGGCTGCAATTAATAGCCTGGACAAAATGAGAGATAATAGAGAATATAAGATGAAACATAAACGGTGATTTGATGAAGAAGGGAATGGATCAGCTTAAAGGAAGAAAATGAGGGAAGGAAGGAAAAGGAAAAAGAGAGGTATAATTGGAACAAGGGAAGGAGGAGAATATAATGGTCGACGACAAAGACATTGAGCTGAAAGGGAAGGTGATCTACTGTAATGGGGGTAAAAAGGAAGATGTGAGAAGTGGACAATAGAGAAAGACAGAGCATGAAGGTTGAAGGAGTCGGTCTCCTTTCCCATCCATTCAACAGAAGCCTGATGGAAACCATAGCGGGCGTTCGGAGTCCTCTAGAGGGAAATGGACAACTGCGCTTCGGTAACGCAAGCTTGCACAAAGGAGCCAGCAAAGCTGCAGTGATCAAAACAGGCTGTGAGAACTGCACTCCGCAGAAATGGGGCCCCGCCAAGGGACAGGAACCTTGCAGATAGAACCCCAAACCCCCCAAATCCCTGTAACCTGTCCCTAGGAAAAGTAACGCTCAAGGTCTTGCTGAAACGTGCATGTATGGCCAGGTTATCGCCACGCCAGAACGTAGGATCATTCCCAATCCCAGAAATGCCCTGGTTCCTCTTCTTCATTTTGATTTATTGATCCTTTGGCTATTTTAAAATTACATTAATGAAAGTTTCTATGGAGAGAAATTCTACAGTAATGAATTAAATAACTCTGATGAAATCTGAATAGCCTTTTATAAGGCAAATATGTCACTTATTTATTTTTTCATTAGGTACTAGAATAGGGTGGTGTGTGCCGAATTCATTTGTATTTTCTGCTTTTGTAATTTTAATCCAATCACATATTTAGTGACATTTAGTTGCTTTGAATAAAGTGAATAAAATCAGTTATTACCTGTTGTATTTCTAAGGTATAATTTCCTTTTGGCGAATTCTCTGACATTTTGATTAACATGCAAAATCCAAAACACATACTAAAATTTGTACTCAACACAGGAAATTACAAATCAAATTATATATATAAAAAAACAGGTTGAAGCAGAGTTGCAGCAGTTTGAAAGGGGTGGAGCAGGAGCTTTTGTGTAGCATGGAAAGATTCCATAGGCTGTGATTAATCTCTGCTGTCAGGAGAAGTTCCTGTGCTTCGCTCCTTACAGGCATGTTGCCCGTTCCACATCTGGAGGTTCTCCCCTCTCGTGTCCATGCGCCAGCTGCATATCCCCATGCCTGTTTTAATTCCTCTGCTCCTTGTTCCTATAGTTCCTCTCTCTTTTCATCACAACTGCCCGCCTGTTCCCCAAACTTTTCCTGTGAAAAAGAATCCTATGTTCCGTTGGGCTCAGTCTGACTCTCTGAGGTCAAGACAATTCTCATAACAGATTGTTTTCGTAGCAAGACAAGGTTAGGATTGCTATTATATTATAGTACTGTATCTGCTTTTGGTGTAAATGATCCGGAAGCAATGAAGATTATTTACCTTCTCAAGCAAATAAGTGCTGAAATGCATCAGGCATGAAACGTAATGGCAGACAACCTCAGAAAAGTTTATACAGTAATCCTTCAATCCTTCTGTGATAACATTGCTGAAAGAGTTCATTGGTTGGCAGTATTCTGTCTGGACATTGTCTGACCTCAACAGATGCCTGAATAGTAATAAAAGTGAAACAGATGACACCTCTCCACATATCAGGGTCAGGGGTGCTAATCGTCCCCTGCACTGTGTGTGTTTTCTTATTATGCTTGAATGGTTTAAAAATGAAGAGTGGTGACACCACCATAAAGCAGAGGAGAAAAACCTTTATAGACGTTCATATATTCAAGAAATTTTTTGCCTTCTAGCTAAACTAACTTTGCCCAGTTTACAAGCCTTAGTATATTTAGTATATAGTCTTACATACCAAGCAGCTGTACCTCAGCAGCAAAATTCAGGACTTGAATAAACAGCTTGCATACATGTGATTATATGGTAGATCCCGTTGAATCGTCCTTTCAGAAGCATAATTATCTGTGAATAAACTCTGTTGTGTAACATTGTCATGCCAATTACAACTAAGAGCTGGTCTTGGCAAGAATACTTGAGAATATAAAATGCCATCCAACTAAAACTGTATTTAATGTATGATTTGATAGTTATTAATATTTTGTGCATTTTTGTATGTGGAGTTTGCATGTTCTCCCTTATTGGGAAGCTTCCTCCTGGGTAGGCTGCTGCGCCAAAATCCAACAACAAGCAGTTAGGAGAATTGTGGTGTCAAAATTGCCAATGCAGTGTGTGAGTGCATGGATCTGTGTGTGGTGCGCGATGGACTGGCACCTCCGCCTGTGCCGACTGAAGTACCCTGCAGGCTCCCTCAGACACTCTACTGGACAAGTAGTTGGAGGATGGATACTGTATACATGATACTGCTTACATGGAACTATAACTTACAGACCATTTCTGGCTGAAATTATTTCAAGTAGTAAGAACTTGAAATTGCAAAATTGTGGCTCACTCTTTGTTTTCAGCGTTACATATTAATACATATTTATGAAAGCCGTATATAGTGTTTGTGAATCGCATAAAAGCTTGTTATTTTTTTTATCTTCATCATCTTACTTGACATATTAGTTGGAAACAACTTTACTTTTCGTCTTTATAATGCAAAATAGGGTTTGGTCTGCTCTTTCAGTGAGAGTGCAAATGGAATATGCGTTGTGTGCATTACAGCAGGTCAGTGGCTTACGCACAGTCAGGAAATGAGTATGTGTGTGCATGTGTGTGCGTGTGTGCGTGTCTGTGTGTGTGTGGTGAAGGGGTTGAAGATCATCTTGTCCTCAGGTACGAGCAAGATCTGTCCCTGCATATAAATATTCGGTAATCCAAAAGAGTGACATCATTACATGCATTTTTGCCCATGACATGGGGCTTCTGCACCGCTATGAGTGCATACAGAATATCAAGTAAGGATTAAAGGTGAAAGGCTACGGATGACCTTAGAATTTCTCCGCCCTTTTGTAGAATTCGGTAGTACTGTGAATAAGGTAGTGACATGCCAAGTAAATTATGAAAAGAACAAGCAAGCAAGGGCACTACAGTGGTGCATAGGGCTACAGGAAGAGTCCAAACTCGGATGATAAGAGGGCTATGCTAAATAAAGGTCAAGAAAGACAGATAAAACACAGGTTTGCATGTCTTTCTTAAACTGAAACAATAGCAAAACAACATTCGCTCGGCAGCAAGGCTCTTGGGAGGAGAAACGGCCTGGCTTTTACACGATTAGCTGGTCTGAGCAGCTACAGTGGCAGCTTCTGGCAGGATGCAGTTTTTATTTTAATCATTATTTATAACTCCTCCCCCCCCTGCAGTAAACAATTGCATTTAGGATTATATAGTCAAACGTTCTGCTTGGTAGAATCATTACAACATCTGTAACACGAATATATTTCTGTGAAAGCTTGCTGCGTCTTGCCCTTGAGTGATTATTGACTAAAAGCCGACAATATGTCCTACGTAGAATATTGCTATATAATCAAATGATAATTAAACTTTAATGTTTGTTTTATTCACTTTTCAAGCACCCTAATTAAAATTGATGCGCCTGGCCTCTGAACAGCAAATAAAACAATACGATGGAGCCCTTCTTGCATCAGCAGATGAATTGTATAATTTACATGTTATGTTATAAAATGCTAATGAAAGTGAATCTCTGCCATTACATTCTGTAAGAATAAAGTCACAGATACACTCCCGTCCCAGGACCTTAAAACGCACCTCACAATTTCTGCAGCGATGATCTCATAAATCTTGACTCTAATTACAAGCCTTAAACACACTGAACAGAGAGGGCTTGATCATGAAACATAATTGTGCTTCATTGAGATGATTTTTTTTTTGGTGGGGCGGGGGGGGGAATTAGGGGGGTGTAGTAAGAATGTTCCTGTTTTCACGGATGTCTCATTAACTACAGAGCCCACCGTTTGGTAGATATTTCAGAAATGTGGCCATGTGAAATGCGTTTACTTTACAGTATCACCAAGATGAGGGTGACCTAACTGCATAATGCATAGAAATGTAAATGGCAGATGTCTGAACACATTTTGAAGAAATTCACTAAGGCTAGAGTCTTACATGAACTGGATTTTTAGGTTTATAAGATATTTATCTCCTTTGTTTAAGGAATAACTGGCTGTCATCACCTCACCTCTGGCATCTATACTGGAGTCTGTAACTGTTACATTAACTTACCCAGGAGCAGGTAACAACTTAACATTTCTCTGAGTATTTGGAAACTGCTACAATCTTTTTTTAAAAAAAAAAAACTGTGCATCTTGTACGTTATGCTGCTCAGTTTATTCTCACCTTTACAGAATGAGTAAAATAAAGAATGTACCTTCAGTTGGATTACCTATTTGTAAAAATATATTATTTAGATAGATACAAATATCCATAGCTAGATAATCAGTGCATGTATTTATGTAACTAGCTGTGTAAATACTACTGGGTCATATCCAATCAATGATGGCTATCTCTCAACTTGTTGAATAGCCATTTAATTAGTTACACATGTTAATATATGAATATATGTTGATATATGTTAATATTGCTAGTATTTATATGTCTGCTCATTAAAGTTAAATTAACATTCAACATCCAAATTTATTAAAAAAACAAGTAAAACTTATCAAGTATTTCGTGTTTGTTTCTTATAAACTATTGATTTTAAAAAGTTGTATTTCTTGTAATGTAGGGAAAAAACGAGCAAAAAAGGGGAGGCAAAGATTATTTTTAGGAATTATAATCGAAAAACATCATATGCTTGACTTTTCTTTTTAATTTCTATATATTATAGATGTCTGGTGGTTCAGTGTTTGCCAGAAGGAAAAGGAGGTCTGATTTAACTGGTCTATGTTTTACGTCCCAGTGACTTAACTGGCACTTAGTAGGAGGGCTGTGCCGAAATAGGAAGAGCTACGCAGTTTGCATCCCTGTAGAGCCTTAGCTCACCAGACACCTGACAGATGTGGAGGAGCAGCACGTAGCGGGCAGCGGAGCGCTCTCTCACCTGAGTCGCGATTGGCTCCCATTACCAGGCCCTTCCAATCACAAATGAGACGGTGAAGATTCAGATTTGGGCCCGTATAACTCAGCAGGAAGCGAGTTTCACTTTGCTCTAAGCCCATCAGTAATGTACACCCCCATCGCAGATGTGTCAAGTATACATAATACAGCTTTTAGTATTATAGCAGAAGCAGACATTGGCAAAATATATTTTTCCCTCTGTAGTACTAGGAACATTTTAGGCACCAAAACAACGTTATGGTACGGTGTACTTTATTAGGCCCCTGCAGGGAAATTACTTACATTATAATACATTAGAATACATTATACAGTTGGTACATGAAAACAACTTTGTTGGCACTAGTTTGATCAATTGTTCTTTATATAGATTCCATCGGAAGTGTGATTTCCGTGGGTTTTTCTTTTTCAGCTCGAGTGCTTTACTTTACTTCCAAGAATACTAATAAAGTGAATTACCTTCCTCAAAATCTGTAGATAACCAGTTAAAATCAAAGCAGGAACCTGGATGCTATGATATTTTGTGGAGTTTATGAATATAAAGTAATTTAAATCCAGTGTAAAAGTCAGATCCCCCTGAGATTAGAAAATTAAATGAAGGAATATTTAAACAGCATAGTTTTAAGCATTAGACTTTATGCATTAGTATGGACCTGCTAACTCTGGCTGTAATTAGCCGGTGTATTTGCAGATCGCAGGGAGCTAAATGGGAATCTATTTGCCCACCCAAGGTTCTCCGCTGCTCTCTCAGCCACCGGGGCTTGTTTGCACACTGTTTTGACATGTGGCTTGGACATAATAGCTGGAATGTCACTGAGAACGCCTGTCTGCTGAAACACAAACTAACCATAACAAAGTTTAGTCAAGTAAATGAGAAAAAGCTTCCCATAAAATGTAGGCAGATGGGGTAGTGGTTCGTAATGTGTCCCGATTAACTTAAGGGTAAGAAGACCAAGGCAGAACAAGAAAAGAAATTCCGGAACAACCAAAAGCCCCAATATTTAGAGAAATTTGAAACTTCCATTACTCTGTTTTAGATTGAGCTGAAATATAGCTGACATTTAATCAGTGTCAGAACCGTTGCTGTTGTATAACAGTTTAATAGCTTAAATGGTTTATGTTATGTAGCATTAAACTGAGAAAATAATCTTCTCTCCCACATCTCAGTGTTTTACTTTTCTAAGGCTAATTGTCCAACTTTAATTCAAAGCAAAATTTGTGGAGATACAGCCAGACAATGTGTGACTTGACTTTCTTTGTTTAGATATCATTTCCCAGCTTGCTCCATAGAGTGGAGGTGTTATCCACAAACTTTGTAATTTATTTATTAAGTGGGAAAAAAAATGCTTAAGCGCCTAACCGTAGAAAATAAAAAGCAGAGAATTTAAAATGTAACAATTTGGTTAGAATTCGTATAAAAGACGAGATTCCAAATGGCCGATGCTGTGCTCTGACTCAGGCTTTTCTCTCACCTGTATGTGTGTTTTTGTCGGGAGAAAAACAGGATATGCGAAGGCTGAAGAAGTCCTGTGTTCTTGAACTTATATACCAACCAAATAAAGCATCATTTAATTTCAAATAACGGATATAATTATTAAAATAATTGCACTGTAACAGACATCCCACCTTAGGGATATTGATTTCAGGGAGTCAGATGAGGAGCATCCAGGAGGTCGGGGTGCTTCGCTGGTATTACAGAAATATCATATATATATATTGCTGACTGGGGTGGGGGCAGGTGGAAGGGGGCAAAATTTGCTGACTGGCACCAGAGGGTGGTGGTAAAATTTGGGGCGAGGTTGCAGCGCTAAAACTTCTTGCCGGCTAATTTTACCAGCGCTGAATAGCGGAACGACAGATTTCTGGGACATTGTGCATCATCTGCCAGGTGTCAGGGAGCTGCTGTCAATTTGCAGGAGACTCCTGGAACTTTCCGGACAGATGGGACGTCTGCTGTGAAGTCCATCATTTTAGTACTGTAGGATGACTCTGCATGCATATTTCTTCTGTTAACAATGGAAGTGAAAAACAAAAGCACATATATACCCAGATACTGAACAGGTGTGACTTACATGCATGAGTGATTTATTTATTTTCATTAACGATGAAAAATTATGTAATTCCAGGAAAGAATGGGAGCTGGGAGGATATTAGATTGGAGAGAGAGATAGCATAGGTCAGGGTTTACTTAGAGCTTTCCCTTCCCAGAGGCATACGAGAAACTAGGCTGTCCTGAAGAAAAGGTCAGCAGCTTTGCCAAAGGACCACTGATGTTTCGGGGGGTGGGACAGGGGAAAGTAAACAAATAGAAGCACACAGGATGTCATTGTGCAGAGATGCGCCTCTGAGTAAGTGGTTCAGGGTTTCGGCCAGAAATAAACAGCTAATACAAACACCAGCAAGGAAGTGGTGCTGAGAATCGTTGTGAACCAGGACCATTGTCTGATTCCTGAGTTGGATGCCAACTTCATCTCCTTTATATACACATCAAATCAAATTTTCTTTTCACTCTTTTACTTTTGCTCTTCCGCAATGAGTGACAGCACTATACCGTGTATTTCTCAGAAGGTCTGTATGTTTGTTGCAACATGTTTAACTTTCCTTAAATATTTGTTCTAGGAAGCAAATTGATAGAGGTTTGTTTTTTTTATTGTAGAACAAAACATCCATCCATTCATCCATCCATCTATCCATCCACCCATTTTCTATACCTACTTGTCCTATGCAGGGTCATGGGTATCCAAAGCCTATATAAGGAAGGGAATAAAACATCCATCCATCCATCCATCCATTTTCTGTAACCTCTTGTCCTATACAGGGTCACAGGGGGTCTGGATCCTATGCAAAAAAACTACAGGCACAAGGCAGGGAACAACCCAGGACAGGTCACCTACCCATCCCAGGGCACACTCACACATGCACATCTATGGACAATTTGGTTACTCCAACTAGCCGCAACATGTTTTTGGACTGTTGGGGGAAATCAGAGAGCCCTGAGGAAACCCCACAATAGCATGGTGAGAACATCAAACTCTACACACATGGAACCCGGGTCCTAAAGGTATGGGGTGATACATCTAACCCCCACACCACCACCGGAAATAAAACATAATAAGAAAATATACATTTCTTTTGAAACCTAGAAACATTCACACGTTTGTCTTTCAGTGTGTTTTATAAAGAACACTTTACTCCTAATCAAATCAACAGGGCATAATTTTTATATAGCAGAAAAATCACACTTTTATGATACAGACAAATTAATTTTAAAACTAGGCTAATTCATTTCTACACTCTAAATTTCTCTAAACTCTAGTTAAATCAAAGCCATTTTTATCTGTCGTAAATTTATTTTATTTATAAATAAATATACCGAAAATTTAATTGCCCATAAAACACTGTGTGCTTCAAACCACAGGGGAACCGTTAATAGTTTATATTTGAAACATAAGATCAAATAGGTTGGGTTTTTTAGCAACTGGAGGAACAAAATAAATAAATTGATTCAGTATGTAACCGAAAGCTAACTGTGTGCAAGTTAGAAAGAAAGCCATAAGTGTCGAGCAGAAGGTAAGGGTGGTACATTGGGCTGGAATAATACCTGATACCTTCATATGCACTATTAATTCATTTATTTTTTATCTTAGAACATTGGTGGGGAACCGGTTCCATAGAGGGCCAGTGTCGGTGCGGGTTTTTGAGATGACCTCTCTACCAGCCAATAATAAAATAGTGGTTCTCAACGCCAGTCCTGGAGATGCACTGCTATTGGCTGATTGAGAGGCCATCCCAAAAACCCGCACCCACAGCGGCCCTCTATGTAACAGGTTCCCCACCCCTGTCTTAGAACAAGACCTGCCTTCATTTCCTTAACTTCACAGACTGATTTTCTATACCGCTTGTCCTGTACAGGGTCCTGGGGGTCTGGGGCCTGTCCTGTAAACAATGGACACTAGGTATATTTCTCTGGCATCTGCTTGTAAATCATTTTATTGTATATAAAAATACAGGAAGTGTCTTGATTCTGGGTAAAATACCTAGATAGCATATATAATTAAACTCACTGCTCATCCAGTTGGAGAAACGGATTATTTTATACCTTGACAATGTTTGCCATTGCAACATTATTCAATATCCATGGCAACAGGCAGTTGCATATTGCTGTAACAGCAAACAATGCCAGTTAAATACCTGAACCCCCTTATTGGTCTTTCATAGGTGAGGGAAGTGACTGACAGGTTATGGTTGGAACTCCCTCAAACATGAATATGTAAAACCTGAACTTAATAAAAAGTTATTGCATGTCAGCTGAACATATTCAGAATAATTTCATTCCTAGCACGACTTCACATTTCACTTCATAAGACAACATTTATAAATACATTTCACTTATAACATTAATAAACATTATTTTCTGCCTGGACTTTTTCATTTTGGGTAAAATAAATATGAAAACATTCTTATGGTAATTTTTTTAATGAAAAAGTTCATACCTCAGTACTGTACACTTTGAAAAGTACTCTATAATTATAATAATGTATATGTACTGAGATGCTATGGATTGATTAATTTTTTATTTAATTTAATTATTTCATCATCTAGTAATTTTGATAAATTGCCATATTATAAAAAAAATAAAAGTTAAAAATGTTTCTCACAATTACTGCCTGTATGTGTGTGTGTGTGCGTGTTAGATGAAAAGTTTAGCGTTGTCAGATAAACTGTATTATGGTTATATTCTTAAATTCAAGAATTATTACTACAAATGGCCTAAAAAGTAGTGCTATAAATTAACTGCACAAATGTTTTCATTGGCAGGAATATATAATTCCTAATTTGCTCTACAATCATAACATGTTTGTTTTTCTCCATCGCCTAAGCTGCAGCAGTAAAGTTAAGTAAATTTAGGCATAAATATTATGCGGAGCAAGCCCACACGGAGAAAGGCAATTCCCTTTTGAATACTCAACACTAGCACTGCAGAGGTTATAGCACACATTGTGAACATCCTACACACTCTAACACCTGCAGTGTAACTAACCAAACCATACAGGAAAAATCCTTCAACAGGAGAAACAGCCTGAACCAAAACGGAGAGGAATTAAAGGGGGTCAAAGTGAGCAAACATCACGCAATCCTCACAAGACTCGTCACACGACTGAGTGGGAAAAGATGATTTGACGTTAGTTTCAGCATGAAACACAGTCAAAAAGTTGCACAGAAGTTAACCAGTGTTCTCCCTGGATACCGTCTCTTTCTTCCTACACATCGCTACGCTGCAACACAAACAACAAAAACAGCCACACACCCACCAAACGACAGAAAAATAAAATCCTGATTGCCAAACAATAATCCAGGAACCGTCAATTACTTTGCCTCTGGCTGTTTCCATTAGATAGGTGGGTTGCACGTTTGATGTTTTCCCCTATTTCAAACGAAGTAAAGAAGCTATTAAGGAGTCTGCTTTAAGCCAATACAGGAAATGAAAAATATCCTTAGATTAAAAGATAGTATAGATGAAACGGTAACTTCCTTTCTATGCTTAGATGTATTCTGTATATTAGGAGTAGATCTTCTTAATTATAACCTGTGCTAATATATTTTTTCATGAGATGGAAACATTTTCCGTTATCATATTATTATGACTTTGTATTGCATTGTCATTAAATGGTATAATCAGGTATATGATCCATCTCAAGTCTACAGCAAATTTAACCAGCTGAAATAGTGCAACAGAAGCTCTTTTTCCTTCCAGGGTTTGCCGAAATCCATGCCAACTGCAACCCACGGTTGCAAAACTAAGAACAGCGTTGACAGAAGGCATTTTTTAGAGGAGCGCTGATAGAGGGTGGCAGCCACAGTACGATCAGCGGAGCATCGCTGTTCCATGTCCACTGTACCACTTAGCCGAGACGTCCGCCATCACAGCCCCGCTGGGACATCAGACACCGCATGTGGAGAAGATGCGTGAGCTTGCGGGTCTCGCTCTCAGTAAGGTGTTCTTTCGATTCCCCGCAGAGTGGAGCAGAATGCACACACACGGGTCGACTGAAGTACTGTCGCCGGCTGGATCTGAGGCGCCAGCATCACTGTACAGTGTGGCCATCCGAATCAGCCCCCCCCCCTTATCTGTCTCATTGTTTGTCCAAATATACTGAAGATGAGAAGAGATGGTGAATGAGGTGAATGAGATGGTGAAGAAATATCGAGAAATGAAAATTAACATTCCCTTTCATATTTATACAAACACACACACACTTATCATACTAGATCTACATCTATCCTCCATATCCACTTCAATAGTAGAGGGCAATGATGACCCAACCTACCTAAGGAAGCACAGAGCAAGCTGGACAGAATGTCAATCGATCACAGGGCACCCTCACCATAAGCAATTCAGAGAAACCTATTACTTGCATATTGCAATATATTTTATGTCAGAGAATATTAGTAGGTCTAAAATTATACAGTCAAATACACTGGACATGGTGAGTCAGCAGTTTTGCACAGTAAAGAATAGTTTTGGGCTTACTTCCAGCTCAGCCTCTTTCGCCATACGTACAGATACAGCAAAACATTGCATAAACCCAGACAAGCACAGTGAGTATGTGAAAACTACACACAGAGACCTAAGGGGAAGACCTGAGCTCAAAGCCACTGAGATCTGAGGCTGACCCCTGGGCCACCATATCACCACTGATGGGGCTTAAGCGCATGAAATAGAACTTTTTAATCGATAAAAAGTAATAAAATTCTAAAGACATTTATTTGTGGTAGTCAAAACATTTTTTTCCCCTCTCCTGATCTCTATTACATTTAATCCTCTTTAAAAGCCTGTGCACACAGAAAACAAACAAAAAAATGTGGAGATGTGCACAGTGTACCCTGCATATAAAGAGAGTAAAGTCATTCAAAGAGCTAGAGATGCATTTTGCAAACAGCAGGAAATCTCTCTCAGAGCTCTCGAGTTATTCATTATGGTTTCGATCCATGTGAATCTATTATTTGGCTTATTAGAGGCCCAGTTTGAGCAGTTAAATATACTCTGAGTATTGTGAGGGCAAGCATCTATGAATATGAAAGTATGCTAAACTATCAGAGTAATGCTATACTAAATATATACTAAATATATACAAAAATTTGACATGCTCTTATATTTACCATGCCAGCTCAGAGCGTGTGCTGGCATATACACTGTCTTCACGGGTACGTTTTTTTAATCATTATTATTAATGACCCAATATTCCTAATATAATTATCTATGCCATAAGCTAGGGGGCAGTGTGGAGCTCCAGGTTAGGATTTCTGTGATCATAAGATTCAGATCCCATGGCTGGCAGAGTGATTTCACTGTTGGGCCCTTGAGCAAGGCCCTTAATCCCAATAGCGCCACTGGCTGACCCTGCTCAAAGAACAAAGGTGTTTGCTAAATAAATAAAATACAAATCATGATGCTGTCTGTAACTAAGGCTAGCGTCAGTTGAGAATAAGTCGGAAGATCTGGGATCTTGGCATACGCCGTCTATGTAGTGCCACTGGCTGACCTGCTGTACATCACTAGCTACCATCGTTAGCTTTAGCTTCTAGCTACAACTAATACCGATACCTCTGACTCCCCCAAAGTCAGACTTCTGGGGGATGGGTAGGAGTTTTTTTTGTTTGTTTTTACAAGATTTTTTTTGTACAGGAAGTAAGTGTTGTTTTGGCTGTCTACAATGTTTAGCTATTGTTTAGCACTTTGAGCCAAATAAAAATTAATTGAATTCAGCATTTTGTTTGGCCATAATTATCTTTAAATTTTAACACAAGCATGTTAAAACAAAGATAAAATAATTACAGATCTCAGCATCTAAAAATACTAAATGCCAAAATTATTCAATACCCATTAGTACTGCTTTTAACACTAGGTGTATGTTAAGTGCTGTGATGATGACAAGAGAATGTCACTTATTTTTGTTTCATTATAAACTCAACTTCGTTTAAATAAGACTGGGTCTCAGTTTATTTCAAGACACTGGCAACAATAGTAGCAAATAAAAAGTAAAGGTTATGATTCCTTACCTCATTTGCGGGTATGACCAGGTAGATATTTGTTTTTTAATTCCTCAACGAATGATTCTGTCAAATCAATGTACGTAATTCACTGCAAAAAAACTACTCCAAAACAATAACAAACCCCAAGATTTTAGGTCATTGCGTATTGTTTTCTTTTCTTCATAATCTGTCCAAGTAACCTTAGGTAAGGAATACAAACAACTATTACTGTTTGTAAAACAATATAATTATGTTCAGAAGCATTCTGTATCCTCTAAAAAATAGCATATTGAGGAGTTGTTTTAATTAGATCCCAGCTATTGTTGGGGTCATTCCAAGTTATTTTGTATTCTTTAATACCCGCCAAGACACAGCTGGAAATGAAAGGGCATCTTCGAGTGCTGGTAAAAGGGAATCTCTGTGTTGGAAGGGAAGAGTGAAGTGAGTGAAAAATATACGAAAATGTCAGTGTAATTACTCAGGGAAAATTTCCTTTTAGATGAAACCATTGTGGAAGAAATGCAGAGGGTTGAGAGCTACGGATGGAATATATGTTTAAGGGCTATGCAACATTGTAAGAATTCAACGTTAAAAAAACATTTTGTATGAGACTCCTTGAACTAAGGTGAAGAATATCGGTTTTTTTTTCAAAGCTAAGGAAATGGCAGTAATTCAGGGAAAGGTAGAGGCCCTCTCGTTTTGTAAGAAGAACATTACATACATATATCCCCTTAACACGGCTTCGGAAATATGACCCGCATGAGAAGAGAAAGCGAGTCTTTACTCGTGTCAGGGGTCATCTTGTATTTCCTAGTGCAATCAGTTTAAAAACAAAAGGCAAAAAAAGTCCTTTGAAAAAACAGTCATTTATACATTCAGCATTCAGCAATTTTTCTCTGTGGATAAGAGGAGTTTTTCCCCTCTGTCATGAGGCATGATTAGTACTGTAGGCAATTCACTGACTTTTTACGTTGTTGCATTGTATTACTACATATATCTGTAGTTGTGTCAGATTGTTTATTTTCTTGTTTTTACTATATACACACATTATACATTTTTACAGCAGTTATAAAATATAGTTACAAATTTAAATAGTAAATGTTTGCCGAACATGTGCTCGTATATCTACAGAAAACACATGCTTCAAATTGCTGTATCATGTAGACAAAGCTAGTAGTCTTGATAAATATAGAGGGGTTGAACTTCATTTGTCACATTTTTAAACCCCAGAACATGTATTTGCACATTTGTTTCTAAAGAGACAACAAATTACAACAACATTAGAACTTAAATAATACTGGTTTTTAATAGGAGATGTACAAGATGGAATTTATTCTTTGATGTACAGTTTGCATGGTCCAATATACAGTCTGTACACATCTCAACATAAAAATAATATGCATGTTTTTGAATATGGGCTGTTGTTTCAAATGTACACATATATACAGTATATACATCAGGGTTAATCAACCTGCAGGGCAACCTGTATGACAGTGATGTTAATGTAATTGTATTTATTACAATAAGAAAATTGTGTTTGTGTGTCGAGTGAAAAGCGCTTTATATCCATCAGACATTCCGTAGATTCTATAATTTGGCAGACACTCATCATCCTGCTGAATGCTCCTTGCCCATTGGTCGGCTTTGATGGAGATGATTTACGGGGCCACCATGCACAATATAATATTGCCTTATTGAATAATACTACCGATTCTCTTTGGTTGTGTGCGCTTACCCCCTAATGTTAAGAACAGGGCTCAAGGGATGCTTTGCAACTGAAGCTGAGGGATCACTGTCAAAAGCCCAGGAGAGAGTGTAGGGTGCAGGTGCCTGCAGAATACTTCAAGGATCTGTTGTCAGCTTGCCGGTGAAAGTCAGCGTGATTTATGTCACGCCCGGACAGGAGGCCATTAGGAGCCGTGACAAAGGCTCTCTTGGCATCAGTTCTCAAGGTTTCTCTGGGTGCTGATTACAGCCGAGGCTCGCAGAAGAATAGAAGTGGTGCTAGGAACCTTTTCGGGAAAGGCGTGTGATATGGGGGAGCCACGTAAGAGCGCTTCCTTCAGTGATTTCTTCTTAGTGTGTCATCTTTAAACCTTTATTTTTCAATCACATGAACCATCGGACTGGTATATAAACATGCAGACAAGCACATATACATACGTGATAAAACAGTGCAAGTCTCACTGGAAAAACCACCCACTTTTTACATTTAATATAATTTGTATTTATCATTTCAATATGAGCAGAGAATTCTGCATGCCATCCTCTTGAAAGATATAATTTGCATTTTTACATAATAAGACAGAGTTAAACTCCGATTCCCCAAAAAGAAGATCCAACAAACAATTATTATTATTATTATTATTATTATTATTATTATTATTAGATCTTGTTGTTGTTGTTGTTGTATCACAAAGGACTATTTAAAAGCAGAATGTTGACGATAGTCATATAATCAGACCCATCCATCCAGTTTCCAAACCGCTTCCGGGTCGCGGGGGGTCCGGAGCCTATCCCAGAAGCTATGGGCACGAGGCAGGGAACAACACAGGATGGGGGGCCAACCCATCACAGATAATCAGACCCTCTTCTGTCTATTTTTTTTTGTTTAAATACAGGCTAATAATAATTGTACTTTCAGCAAAGAGGATTGTGGATACATAACTTCATTGTGCTTTGCAGTTCTTATTGGTTTATTCATAATTTTCTTCCTTTCACATGTGAATAACCCCGAAATATCCAGTTCTTCATTTTTTTCTCATCATGTTACCTCATCAGATTCTCTATTCCATCCACAGTGCACTTAAAGCCAGAGATCTTGGTTGGGATTTGCTTCTTTATTCAGCCATTGATTCATTTCGGTATCAAATCCAGTGATTAATAATAGCTCCAATAAATTAAATTCCATCGGTTATGTATCTTACAGTGAAGACAGAGACGAAGAAAAATCTTATCACATTTGATCTCTATCAGCTATACAGCGGTAAATATTACTCTCCCAAAGCAGTGTTATTTCTTGCTGGAGAGAAGATGAAAATATGAGCTGGTTTCATGTATAGGGGCATTCTGGCTCAGTAGCCACTGCTATAACCCCACACCTCTGCAACTAGGGCCTACCCCCCCACCCACGCCTGCGTGTTCCAAACAGAACAAATGCACAATACTTGTCCTGGCAATTTGACCTGGCTTGCAACAAATCATCAGATTTTATCTTTCACTCTAAAGTGCATATTTTTTCTTTATTGATACAATTCTTTAGAAAAACTTAAATGTGAAATTCAGCATTTCATACTATTGTGCTTTTGTACCTTTTTCTACATTTGTGAAATATCTAACAAATACATTTAACAGAAATATGTTGAATTAAAATAATTATGCTGCCCTGTTCAGCAACTAACTAAACATGTTGCCTGACTATTGTAGTTATATATAATAGCATAACATATCATAAATGTCAGAGTTTGTGTAGCATTCTAAGCAACATATGGTATATTATCCATCCATCCATCCATCAATTTTCCAAACCGCTTATCCTACTGGGTCGCGGGGGGTCCGGAGCCTATCCCGGAAGCAATGGGCACGAGGCAGGGAACAACCCAGGATGGGGGGCCAGCCCATCGCAGGGCACACTCACACACCATTCACTCTCACATGCACACCTACGGGCAATTTAGCAAGTCCAATTAGCCTCAGCATGTCTTTGGACTGTGGGGGGAAACCGGAGTACCCGGAGGAAACCCCACGACGACATGGGGAGAACATGCAAACTCCACACACATGTGACCCAGGCAGAGACTTGAACCTGGTTCCCAGACATGTAAGGCAACAGTGCTAACCACTACACCACCATGCCGCCCCCCAGTATATTATCATATTACACAATTTAGAATTGTATAAATGTACATAACATTTTAGTGAATAGCATATATTTCACATTCAGAAAGAGCACAACAAGCATCTTATTTATAATTATCGAACGTCTTTTATTGACAATTCTTCATCTGTTTAAATATCCTCATTTTCATTCATACTATAGTTTGGATACAATTGTGTAGTTGATCTGGGGGATCTGAGTTCACGTAGCAATCTGTCAGTTCTGACAGTTCTTGGCTTCTCTCACAAAGCCAGTTCAAGACCTGCAATTATTGTGAAAGCTGATTCAAGAGGTGTAGCCAAAGCAGCCTCTCTGGCAAGTAAATGTAGCTGATATTTCGGCAATAATTCATTAATGCATCTGTTCACAGGAAAAAGTAGTGAAACAGAAAGAAAAAGTAAAAAGAGCGTCATGTCAAGGACACCAATATGTTCCAAATAGTAGTTTCTTTTAAAATGTATTATGCAGAAATGTATCATGTCACTGTTTAGATAACACAAATTCAACTGTATTTTAGCATGGCATGACCATGTTGAATTCGTATTATAGACCATTTCAAATGTCTAATTTATGGGAAGATTCCATTGGCAGGGTGTGGAGAATTTTAAGAATGCGGCTTTTATGGAAGCACTGGGTGACTGTTCCCGTGGACAGGCAGCGGTACACTGAAGGCGAATCGCTCACACCAATTGAAAACCAGCTTGTTTCAACGCTTGATCAAAACTGTCAGAATCTGAATGAGATTAGAGGTGGAATACTGAGAATACAATGATGTCATTTCCTGTGGAATCATGGGAATGATTATGTTGCTGCCTCTTTGTTGCCGGTGTCGTGACTTTCATTTAACCATATGTTAATGGTCGATAGACTTGACTGCTTGCTCAAACGGTTCTGGAGAGATAATGCAGAAGAGGATCTTTGTATATAATAGAGGGGCAGCCAATAATAATAATAATCATGTCCTTTTCTATATCAGCGTGTGACATTGATTAACTTGCGCTTTAGAGTGCTGACCTGCGTAAACAGCGGCGGTCTGATGGGAGGAGAATCTCAACACTGACATCGGAAAACAGGTAAAGCCCTAATGGACAAAGTCCAGAAACTTTGAGGACAAACAACAGATAAGACTCTGAAACAATGAAGACGACACGAACTCCTTGCAGACGGGTTACTCAGAGAAGACCAACTAAGACTCGATGTAGACATTTTTGCATAAATATTACAGCTAAAGTGCTACAAAAAAAAATTTAACGGTAATTCATAAGTCTTCCTGATTGATTGTACCTCATTCATGGACAATGACACAGTTAATATGGCAAGTACTTCTGAAGGGCATCGCTGGATAAAACCAACAGCACAGAGATTATAAGTGTACGGGCTTTATATTCATGTAAAAAATCTAATTGCACTGCAGGATGTCTGTGAAAACAGATTCTCTTTTCAATTGTAAGGAGATGAGTTAATCTCCCATAAAATTGGATTGTGTGCCTTGAATCTAAAGTTCATTATTATCCAGTATTATACTTTTAAAGGGCCAATAAAGGCTGTTTAAGATATCCAGCTTTGTTACAACATGGAACATGTAAGCATTACGATCGTTAGAAGTGGGCAGATTGGATTTGGATACATCGAAATCTTTGTCAGTCTCTCTTATGGGGCCCAGGTTCCAATTAAAGAACCCCCTTTCTATCAAAGCCTACCTTTTACAATACAGAGAACAAAAGCATCCAGTTTAACACTGGCAGTGCTAAGATTTTTAGAGATCAATAAATAGAAATAGGGACAACAAAATCCAACATTAGTCCAGTAGTGTAGTATCAGAAAAGGCATTATGTTATATGTCATGAAAAGAGTCATTCATAATCCATGTGTTACACAATAAAAGTGTATCAGTCTAGGCTGTAACTAAAATATATACGGAATTATAATATACAGTAATATACACGTCCCCCCCCAATATTCAGATGGGCTCACAATGTCCCCCCAATACATATTATAATGTAGCCTTGATCCCCCAGCCGCCCCTTGGCATTAATAAATAAGGGGAAAACATTCACTTAGTGTGTTTAGCCTAATTATAACTGATTGTCTTTTATTTAATGTTATTGACTAAATAGTATGTAAATAAATAAAGTGACCAAAAAGGTCTAAACTGCGGTATATACTTGTGATAAATGTCTTCAAAAAGAAGTAGCACTCCAATGAAAACACGCTAGTTGTCAGTCCACAAGTCCAGCTGTCTTGTAGGTCCCTTCAGAAGGTTGTGGTTTCCATCCCTGGCCAGAAGCTATTTCAGAATCGAAGCACGTGCTGCCTGTCCTCCGTGTAGATGACTCAGAGCGATGGAAAGTCACGGGATGATTTGCACGCCATGGCGCAAAAAAAAAATAACTGCAGCTTTGTTAGCCAGTCAGCTGCCCAGGCTTTGCTACTTACACTTTCTCCGTTGCCATTTATATTTAAACCACACACACTGCTTACTTAAGCAATAATATTATAATGCATTTACCAAATGCATACCTACAGAAATGTGTATTTTTAGTTTACTCGGAAACACAAAATACTATTTGAGATTCACATAACTTTTGGTGAAATTATTAAAATAGTTGGCTCATGACAATATTGAAAGTACATTTTCTTTGTTTCTTTTATGTGCTGTTTCTTGAGCACTGCCATTTGGCTACCAGAATTGTTTCATGTTTGCTCCAAATTTGGGGGCTTTCAAAAGCATCCAGGACTGTTCTCATCTCATTGGACAAACAGAACTCTCTCTTTTCATTTGGGGGCCCAATTTTCTTCATAAGTTTGTTTTCTACGTCCAATTTGTGCCAGTGCTGATTTATTTCTTACAGGGAATCAGTATATTTATGTATTTATAAATACCCACGTAAATAATGCACGTAAGATTGCTAAAATTGAAATGGTTGCATGGATGGATGGACTGGATGTGTGGATGATAAATTTGCAGTTATTTTTTAGTTTACAGTTATTATTGTATTTGCCATCTCAGACGACACAGATGAAACAACAGATTCTGTTATATCTAATTTCTATTTTTAATATTTTTCCTATGTGAGATTTGGAAAGATTATACTATGAAATGTTAACTGAAGAATCCATCATAGATCTACTTTTTAATGTGTTTTACAGCATAGGTATAAAGAAAACTTGGTTGCTGTGTTTAATAATTAAACTTCATAATATGCAATGAAAATATCTTCATAGGTGGTTTAGTAATACATCAACCCAAGCTTTTTTATGAGACGTCGGCCTGCACATGTATAGAAACACACATAAACATTCCCATACGTGCAGGATCTCGAGAGCTTTTTACAGGGTTGAAGTGTCAAGGGCAGGGGGCAGATAGTACAGGAGTAAGAGCTGAACTGCTCATGCCACACAAGAGATTTCTATGTGAGGAAAAGAGAGAGAAGGGAAAAATCTGTACATAGATGGAATGTGTGGTTAGGAGGGGGGGGGGGGGGGGCTGCTTAGGTGTCCTTCTGAAAATAAACCTGGAAATGTTTTTGGATACGGAGCTTCAGAGGCAGAACGGTACAGGTTCCTTTCGGTTTAAGACTGGGTGCCAGATAAAATGCTCAGTGCAGGTTATAAAACAAGAAACAAGGTCAAGAGAGAAAGCAAGCAGGTCTGCATTCGTTAGTGTCAGAGAGAGTACTGAGGGTGTTTCATGTGTTATTTTTGCTGCAGAATACACTGATTGAAAACAAGCTACCTGAAATATATATTTAGCTTGAAAACTATACTATCAGAAAATGTTTTGTAAAAAATTTTGGATCGCCATGCATGTTTAATGTACCCTTTTGGTTTCAAAAACCAGCAAATTATGAAAATCTTCACTGAAATGACTTTACCGTTCCCTTTTTCTTACTGGAAATTTATTTTATTTTATGGTTAACGTCTCCATCTAGTGACTTGAACGTTATAATGTTTTATAACTGTAGTGCGTCTTAGGTAAGTAGGACTTAGTTACATAATTAACTTAATTGTCCACAGAAAATGTGTATCTGTTCTATAACTCATTAAATTGATGAGACCTCTAGGACTGACATTTATTTAATGGTGTAACTGTGAAATTAGAAGATATTCACTTTGTAGTGTTGAGAAGCCTCAGCTCGGACTTCAGACACAGTGATTTGACAGTGAAAAACTGTCAGTGTTTGGATGTTTAGTGTACTCAAAAACTGTCAGGAAAGTCAGTGTAGCAAGACACAGAAAGGCAAGCAGCAGCATTATTGACTGCACAGTCCAGAAAAATATCATGTCTTACTGAACCGGGACAGTGTGTGAGAATGTGAATTAGAAGGCCACTCAAAAGCATATTTTACATTACAAGTTGTTATATATGTTGAAGTGAATCAAAAATAAGACATTTTTCTGGTGTGAAATGTACATTTGTCTTAAATCTGTAACATAACACAACAACGTAAAGCAATACAACAGAACATAATTTTAACAATAGTTCAAAATCAGTTTTGAATCTGTCAGATTTGTGTGAAGAGAGACACCTAGTGGAATGCAAGAGAATTTACTTCCACGTGACAGGGTTTTTTTTCTGCCTTTTCCCACTGGTGTGCCAGTATGAAGTCTGTGGGGCTGGCATTGACTGAAATGCAGGAAGTTCAGCATAAACCACATAACTGTGTGACAACTGTGTCAGTTCTCATGAGGCGTTCAAATTTGGCTTTGAGACTAAACGTTTACGTCTGTCATCTGGTATTTGACTGTCAGTGAGAACAGACGCTAAAAGCCAACCTAAATCCACAAGTCCAACTTGAACCCCTAATGAAAATTATACATGGAAAGTCGGAGATCTTTTTTTTTCTTGGTACATTTGTGGTACATAATACATACTTTACAACACATTTTGCCACTTTGTAAATAGTTGTTTTCAAGTTTCATTGCTGCAAGCTTACAAGTAATAATGGAAATTGATTGGGACTGATGTATATTCATGTTTGTTTCAACTGTACCTTAATCAAACAGAAAGCGTCAAGCTAAGTCAATATTTCACATATTGTTCTGCACTAATTTAATACTACAAAATCTATGAAATTATTGTAATACAATGAAATTGACTTAGTTTTAACCACCATTCAATTATTGTGTCACACACGCCTATTGAAATAGGAAACCTAACCCTATCATACATTCGTAATTTTGAGAGAAATGTACGTCGTTTAAGTTGCCTCTGTGTCTCTCTGTAAATCTCGTTGAGTTTTTTTTTCCAGCTATTGCAGAAAGTAGATGTTGTTGATTAGTATAGTGACGCCATATTAGTCCCTTAAAAAGCAGAATGTAAAACATTTTCCTCACCTCAAGTCAAGAATCATTACATTATCATAGTCTACTCCACATCCGCAAATAAATAATAATGATCAAAATGGGAATATCTGCAACGGGATTGGAGAGTTTGATATTGGTGGGGGGGACACAACTTAATTATATAACTAAAAAGGTGTATTTGGGGGGGGTGAATAAAGCTAAACTAAATATTGGGAGGGTACATCATTCCCCCCATCCTAGGTTCTATGCCCTTGAATATGGGATGAAAAACCGGTGCTGGAGTAATTGCATTTAAGTAGGACATGTAAAAACAATTATTTGGTGTATTTGGGGTTGAGGGGGCACCTGGAGCATGTCCCAGGTGTGGATAAGATACCGGGGCATCACAGGGCAGACACATACACAGACTACGGGTAATTCAAAGATCCCAATTAGCTCACACATAACACAGGGCAAATATGCAGATTCCAGACTCAAATTCTGTATGTCTGCAATCATGACACCATGTGTGGACTGCAAAATTTTCTCGCAGATACTTGTTAACTCGTGCACCAGAAACTATACCAGTGTTATACAATGTGCATGAGGCATACAAAGCTTATCTTGACACCATATACCCAAGCAAGATACGCACACTTATACATTATTTCTGATACCAGTGGAAAACAATCCACTTATTCCGTCAGATGTGATTATTTCGGAGCCTCTACATGTAACGTCTACATCATTGCACGATTCCAAACCTGACATCAAACTGTTGAATTGCCAAGTGAGAGTCTGTCTGGTATTGGGAATTTTCCATTCCACGCTCATTTATGAGGGAAAAATATTCAGAGTTGCTGTGTTGCAGCGCCGGTCTGTGTGCTGCAGCCCATGCTGATAAGCCTGGGTTACCTAAGGCTTCCCACTTCAGATCTACAAGGATCAAAGATCAACACAAAAACAACTCTGAAAGCAGTTTTATTCCAAGTACACTTTAATTGCTTCATAAAAATGTCTGAATATAACAAAATAGAGGAGGTAAAAATTTCCTTCATTAAAATCAAGCACCGCTTTCCTAACCTAGGACAGTCTCTCTGTCTAGGTTATGGGAATTATGGAAAAAAAAATACAAGTGTTAGCGTTACGAAACACTGACACATTGAAACCTGATGTATAACGATCGATTACTATTCTTTTTCAGGCTTTCTCATACTCCTCTGCAGTCTGTGGCCAGCCAGCCACTGTTTAGGTAGTCTGACATGCCTTGACATTTTTACGATTTGTGCAATACATTTTGCATAGCGTAAGATATTAAAACTACACATATGTGTAGGGGGGGTGCTGTTACACTAGTCTTCCTGCTAGTGTAGTGCAAGCTAAAACCCTGGGTTCCTTTAAATATGAGCTAGATAAGAGTTTAACAACTCTGAGCTATTGGTTAAGTTCACCCCAAACAAGCTTGATGGGCCAAATGGCCTCCTCTCGTTTGTAAATTTCTTATGTTCTTATGTATCATATGTGCTCTCAGTAGCTCCTTGATTAAGGTGATACGTCAATCTGCTGCGTTAAATACTTCCGGGCTCCTTCAAACCAGTGACTTTCTACCTGTTCCTTGCCCAACTCCCAGAGTTTACTTATGATTTTAATGCCTGTCTTTGCGGTGATCATCAGGTACTCTTTGTTCTCAGGATAAAGAGCACACGCATGACGTGCCAACACAAGAGACTGGCAAAAGCGGCACAGGACCAGGAGGTAAAGGGAATCCCGTTCGGCGTCATTCAAAGGGAAGACGGTCTCCCAGCCTGCCAGCACTGGTCCACCCACATCAACTGGATTAGGGTTCTCAATCATCATGTACATTATAGCGATGGACAGTTCAAAGACATAGTAGCCTCTGCTCATGTCTCCAAAGTCTATAATGCCGGAGATCTTGTAGCCAGTTGGCCCATCGGGTTTCACCAATATGTTGTGGTCATTAAAGTCTCCATGGTTTATACCTGAAAAGAGACAGTGATTCAGATTCCAAGGAAGAAATGACGATAAATCACTACAGTCAGGCAGTCAGTCGTTTGTCTACGCAGCGCCTAGAAGAAAGCTTTGAAGTAAATGGTAGGTGTAACAGAACTCACACTTGCGGAATGAACTCAGTTTTGGCAAAACTTGACTCTTGTACAGCTGAATGACATCCTTTACTATCTGCTGAACAGGATCGCCATCCATTACGGGGACATACTTCTCTAGCAGAGGAACATTGGACAGATTCCAAATGAAGTTCTCCCTCTGTAGCACCTCTATTTTTGGATGCTCCATCTGATAAAAACAAGTTTAGAAGCTATTTCATATAAAAGGCATTACCTAAAATAGGTCACTGACCGTTCATCTGTTCAAGCTGATGTAAACTCACTCAGTCACCCACACACACACACACTGAACGTCAAAACACTGGAATATTTAGCTTTGATAATCACGATAATGACACACAGTAATTGCTTATGCAATGACAATTTGTTGTGATTTACATTTTGGGGGTGTTAAAATACATCGATCCTTCATGATGAATCGATTATTAAGGTTGCAATTCAAAGCATCAATCTGTAGAGTCAGAATACAATTTGGGGGAGAAATGAAATATACTTTTGGGTGGTGCACTCTGCACACGTTCTGCAGGTAGACACACAAAGCACTGACAGCACGTGAATTTAGGAAACATTGGATTGCGGGGGGAGGGGGGGGTCATTGACATTTCTTAAGGAGGCTCTTCCAATATTCAAAGTTATCAGCGGCAGAGCTAAAGAGTTTTTTTCTGTACAGTTCAGCAGATTGACAATTTTAGCCTGATGTATTCTCCCTGTTTAATAATAACAATAAAAATTAATGTTCTAAGATTCTGATTTCTTTGTATACCATTTATATTGTGCAATATAGTTCCTAAGATAATCTACCCATTAATTTTTTATATATGCTTATCCTACCTATATTTGTGACATTTTTTCAGTGAATCTAAAAAAGGTTTGAATTTAGGTCATAAAAATGATCAAATAATCAATTAATCAAATCGAATCACGACAGAAATTTTCAATGCACTGAACTGTTCCCTCAGCAGTCGTTAACTGAATCCAATCGCCTTGGGGCCAACAATCGACACCCCTATTGCATTCTCAATTTTTTAAATAGAATATTATAAAGTCATTTACAATTTGAATGTCTTACCTTCTGCAGTATTTCATCCATCACTGCAGCCATTTTCCCAACTTGATACAGAATCTGAGGGGAGGAGGGAACTCTGGCAAGAGTGGTGCCTGACAGGTAGGTCAGCAATCGCACCAAGTATGTTTCACTGCCTGATCCAGTGTCTGTCAAAAAAATACCTTTTCTTAAATAGGATGTACTTTCACATGGTTCTTCTGGTCTTGGTTAACCGAAAGAAGCATACTACAATACAAAACGAAAGTCATCATCTGAAAAAATACATATACATATATGTGGAATGGTCCCTTTATCATACCTTTATTAGGTACCCTAACCCGAACCATAACACTATCTTTCCAGACCTACTGAGGCCAAACCAGGTCAGAGAAGCCATTCTGCAAACCACTGATGTACTCAGCTGTTATTTTTGCACTTGTGGCTTCTCTATAAGTTTGACTCAGTATGGTTATTCTCCTCAGACCATTATTAATGTAAAGTTGTTCGACTGACACTGACTGGATGAAATTCTAAGAGGATGATTCTTTTTATGATGGGACCACCATGTGTGGCACCAACAGTCACGTTATGTGCAAAATCACTTCAAGGTTCTTAGCTGCTTTAATCCTTAGTCACACAGTAAGTGAGCCTCTGATCCCTGTACACATGCTGGAGGAACAGGCTGTTAGCATTGGTGTAGCTAGTAAGTGAGCCACTAAGCATATTTATCCTAAGGCAGGTCTATGGATAGAACCTCAAGTAAAACACTAAAGGCGAAACACTGAAAATAGATAAAATGAAACCATCTGACCTGCACTTCTCTCATGGTATAAAGGTTAATGATAATAAAGAGAAAAGGCTTGACATGAAAGTACAGAGGCAAGTACAAAGTTCAGATATGTAATGCGCAATACAGTAGGCCTATCTATCCATTAACTTGTGCAGTTCATTAATAACACTGGGAATATATTTAGACCTTGGAACGCATACCAATATCCTCAAGGCTCAATAGCTGCCCGTCCACAGTGGGAAGGGCAGTTGGGACAGGAAGGCCGTGCTGTCGTAAGAAGCTCATGGCGTGAATCTGGAGCTCCAACAGAGTGGAATTCTTGCTGTCCACTGAGTTCATGATCTTCAGAACATACTCACTCCCTTCACTCACACGTATGTGGAAGTTTTGGTCATCGTAGCTGGGCAAGAGTTTCATCTGTGTCACAGTTAGTCCAAAGACACGATCAAGCAGCTCCGCAGCTTGGCATTGGGTGAGATTCGGCTTTGAGTCCTTTACAGACATTTAAAATCTACAGGAGGAAAGATGGAAAACAGGGCACAACTTTCTATGAATACTATGTGTATAACAATCGATGGACACATTCATAACACATTATAATGTATTCATAATGCATTATAAAAATGGCTATAAATATGTATAAAAAGGCATAACACCTTACAGCTATGTTTATTACACATTATGAAAAATATTACATGGTACCTTGGACGGATCTTAATGCACCCCCCTTCTATGACATCATAACCCAGAGGGGTTATGTCCCTTATTCTGATTGGTCAAGGGGTTATCACCATATACCATACATGCTTATAATGTTGCGTTAGATTATTTCTCTCCAACTCGGAACTCGGACGAAAACGTCACTGCCCATCGGAAACGCTCCTTTTATGACGGTGATGTCGGGCAGAATTTTCTTGCGCGTAGAGCCACACAGTAGTTTGCATTTTTCTCCCCATGTCGTCGTGGGGTTTCCTCCGGGTACTCCGGTTTCCCCCGACAGTCCAAAAACATGCTGAGGCTAATTGGAGTCGCTAAATTGCCCATAGGTGTGTATGTGTGAGTGAATGGTGTGTGAGTGTGCCCTGCGATGGGCTGGCCCCCCCATCCTGGGTTGTTCCCTGCCTCGGGCCCATTGCTTCCGAGATAGGCTCCGGACCCCTGCGACCCAATAGGATAAGCGATTTGGAAAACTGATGCATGGATGGATGGATGGATGGATGGATGGATGGATGGACGGAAATCCACATGTTTAACGATTGAATGTAAGAAAAAAGCTCCTTGTTCTCCTGCTAGAAGGTCAATATACGAAAAGGAGTATAATATTAATCGCCCCCGTGAATAATTTTGATTTTTTTTTTATTATTAAATAATAATAATAAATCAGTACAGTAAACATAACATAATATGTATGCGAACATAAAATGTATGCGCATTTCCTGTAGCTATGCTGATCGGACATTTTCAGTACCGTTAATGTCTGTATTCGGTCTGTCCGACTGTTGCATTTAGCAGAAAATAGTTGATTTACGTAAGTTATCGTAGATAACAAGATCAAGCCATACAATCAAGATCAATACATAAAATATGCACGATTTAAAACGATAATAATAATAACTAAACACCGAAAAATAAGCGGATTCCTCACCGTATTGCTTCTCCGTCAGAGTCCACTCTGCTGCTATTCGGTGAGTCACGTGAAATGCGGGTCGCTCGGAATAACCGGCTTCGGCTCGGAGTGACAGCGTTCGGCTCGGAATGACCGGCTTCGGCTTGGAATGACCGGTTTCGACTCGGAGATGTTTATTCTGCGCTCAGTGCTGACGCATCGTGTGTAGCTGGGCGCAGTCGGGAGATGACATCGCCACCTTTTTCAATTATTAAAAAGACACTCATGATTCCCTGTAAATACAATGGATTCCTGTATATTTTATTCCGGCGATTATACCTTCTGCACCATTTTTTGCAGGTCATAACAAAGATCTGTGAAAGCAATCAAGAAAGTAAAAATACCAAAAGTCTCATATTTTGTTTGGTTACTTATTGTCAAGGTTAGGGCCTGGATGAAAGTTTTCTTCATAAAAATGAATTGCAAGTCACCACAATGGTATAAATACAAACGTGTATGTAATTAAAACCTAAGATATATCAAACAGTTACAATATAATACAAAATATATGCTCATTCACCAATTTTCTAATCTGGGGTCTAAAGTGGTCAGGCTAGCAAGTGTATTTGGTTATTTGTCTATCCTAGCCTGTTGCAGTGTATATTTCCTGTATATTTTGCATGTAAAAATGTTGTTTGTTATGTCAGTGCTTAATATTATCATGTAGTCTTCATGAACTTTGTTTTAACCCGACTTAATGGCTTTCTTCATCTTGGCCAAGGACTGCATTTGAAAAGTAGCCACTTGACTAAAATTGGCACATTTTCAGAAATGCCAGCAACAATACTGATAATGAACACCCCTCTAACTGACTCTCAGTTGGTTTAGAAAAAAGACTTTTAAGAGAAAAGAAAGCCTTCCTTTGGTTTTGCATTTTTCTCTTTTTTGTTAGCTGTGCACAACATATCCGAAGAATACATTACAATTAAATTAGTTAAGAAATAACAGATTGCGTATATACAATATTAAGGTGATAACAACAACCCTCACTGTCTCTAGGTGCTGCTTCAGACAGGGCATTCTGCAGCAGGGACACCACCCGTCCTGCAGCACCCTGCAAATCTCCCTATCACAACAGCTCACATAACAGAATAACATTAGTGTATGATTCAGTAGGGCTAGTCCAGGTCTGGAAAGTAGTTGGGCCAGATTTTCAAACCAAGAAATTTAGCTGGGCCAGACATTTTCAGCGGCCCAGTAAGCAGCAGGTAATGGCATTTTAAACAAACACAAATCAAGGTACATTATTTTAAAAAGCTACAACTGAACAGAATCTGAGAGCAATATTTTTTTTTCACTTCTGAAATAAGAAAAATATTTTGGTCGTATCTGACCTAGACACATCTCAAAGTGCATACAAAGAAAAAAAATACCTATTAGATGGTAAACTGCCAGACATAAAGAAAAAGGGAAAAATCGGCTATAATCATCATCCGCTTATACTGTAGTGATCCATTTCACCCACACAGGCATGATCACCATAAGCGGTTTCCACATTTTTGTCGAGGTGACTATTCACTTTACCTCTGCTTTCTCCGACATCTTCCTGATTCTGCCGCCAACAAGGGGCTCATAGGGTGGAGACTGAGGGTGTTAAACAGACCAATCTTACTTTTGTCACTGAATGCAACAAATAATGTTGTATTTATCTGTCAAAAGTCCAGCACCAGGAAAAGCAACAGAGCGACAATAGAAACTGCAATAATAATGGAAGTGCGCCGCCCTACAGGGAAGGAGGAGTGATGGGAGTCCAGGTGGTGGCTAAGCGCGCGTGGGGAGAGGCGTCGTACTGTGAGGCTTCATGAACTTCCGATGGAGCAGTGCTGTCATACAGCGGGGAGCCTGAGAGGGGCACTGTGGCCGGGTGCGAGAGCCCTGGGTAATGAGTTGTAGAGCTGCGCAGGAACTGAGAACCCAAGCTGTTGGACATTCCACTGGACTAGGAGACTGGGGTGAGCGAGGAGGAGCTCATTGACCACAAACTGGGATACTGGCTGTGTGTGAGCAATGGGGTGGAGATTAAGGAAAGACGTTAAATCAGCATGCAGTGTTGCCTGGAAACAACAACAAATATACTACAGTGTCACTGTACTAAAACAATATCAAAATAATGCCTATTTTTTATTCATTTTACTTGTAGAGTGCAAAGTACAAAGGAAAACAAAGAGTAACTATGGCGAAATAAATCAAAGCATGTCCCAGAATGCAGTGATGGGCCTGAATGGATCAGGACAGAAGAAGGTGAAAGACCTGTTAACGAGGCGAGACGATGCAGACACAGGCCAGGATGTGGGTATAGGCGAGAACAAGAGGGAAGACGGGGGCCCGAGACTCAGCATGGGGGCAGGTGGGGGAGGGGAGGCACGGGCTCACCTGGAGCTGCTCCCGGAGGTGCCGCTATGACTCATGGGTAACATGCCGGAATGGGACGGCACCTGTAGGCTGGACCAGTTGTCTTGGGACGGCAACATGGACAGACAGGTAGACGAGCTGTCTGAATAAGCAGCTGCAAGTATAAAACAATAAATGAAGCAGGTATGTGGTGGGCGGTGTTACAGCGTCCTTAATATGGTCAATACAGAAAAGGCACGTCATCATGTTATGTATATACTGCCTCCAGTTACTTAATGCCTAACTTTAATACATTGATTGGTTTGTTCACTGCTGCAGCCTGTGTCAACTTTCGTTTCAGACAGATGTAAAGTCTTTCTGTTTTTGTTCTGTGGAGTTTTTTTTGAACAGCATATGGCTGAATTCTGTTAAACCTCAGATTGAAGAAAATTGTGTTAATTGAAAAGCAAATATCAAAAACTCAGTCTGCAGGAATGTTTTTCAGTAGATTTCTGTGGGCTTTTGGAAATTTCACAAAATTCCATCGCTCGATTACATAAACACTGAGTGAGATTTCATTCCCATTACTGCAACGTATGAAGAGGATTATGACTTATTATTTTAGGTTATCGCACTGAGTGAGTTTTGGAAATTTGCTCTTCAGTCGATAACTGAAGCAGTGCTGTGAATGCAGAGGTTATATGCGTCGCATATCAACAGAACTGTATGTTTATGTCTTGTCTTAATTATTTTGATTAAATGTCTGACTATTCCCAATATGTGTGAACATACTTGGCCAAATAAAGCTGATTCTGATTCAGTCAGAGGGTAATCGTCGGTGTGATCTACTATCGTGGTGGCCCACACAGAGAGCTTAGGACCATGATTTCAGTGTGCGCTTGTGTGAGGGGACAGGCAGGGCGGCTGCTCACTGGGTGATGCACTCCTGTGGGTATAGGGGCTGGGATAGGGTGCGGAGCGGTTACTCCTCAAGGAGGAGTAACGGTCACAGCCGTGGGGAGGGAGAGGGTGCTCCCAAACTGGGGGTGTGGGTTTGATGAAGAGCAGAGAGACCCTGAGCCTGGGATGAACCAGCTGCCTACTGAAACGAAAGCGGATAAAGACAGAAACTAGAACCTCAAACTAAACAACACAAACAACAATATCAAGTTATATTCAACCATTAAACAGTTATATATTTAATCTAAACAATAGTAATAAATATCGTTCCGATTCAAAATATCATTTACGGGTGAATCTTATGACTTGCATTGGGAAACCGGAAACGGGCCAAGCTGCAGGGCCAGTTCAAAGGCATAGTGCGAGGTGCCCAGAAGGGGGCGCGGTCTGGGCGGAGTCAGCTGAAGAAGAAAAAGGCCTGACCTTTTTCTGGATGCTGTGGACTGTGTTTGTGTGTGAGCTGCAGCTGCATGTTCCTTACATTTTTTTATTAACACCAGCACCGTGAGGTTTGGCCTGGACTGGGTCCTGTCCTGCACGGTTGAAGGCATGTTGACTGATGGTCAGCCCGTGTTCTGTTGGATCCCACAGAAAGGAAATGGGAATCCCATTTGGATCGGATGCTGACAGTTGAAAAAAAACTCATGTCTGTGTGTTATGAAAGAATATCAATAAATGTTTCCGAAAGGGGATGACTCATTTGGTAATTATTTGCGGCTTATGTTATGACTGAGAAATTTACAGTCTTTACTGAAGTCTGACTTCTTTCGAGTCACCTTCAATATAGATTGGACACTCTCTATGCAATGTGCAATACTTATATAGATGGTACATTTTTACTTGCTTGCACAGATGGTTGATTAGGGAATTAGTGTAAGTATGTGTGTGTGTGTGTGTGTGTGTGGGTCCAATCGTATGTATGTCCAACGTCCATAGTAAGTAATATACACTGATCAAGAGATGCCCGAAAGTGGATGAAAGAGGACATTAGTGGGGGTATCACTTAGTGTAACGGGTGCAGGAAAATGAGCAGGACTGCAAGCCATATAATGACCCACTGTCCTTATCTAGCTCTTAATACAGCAAGCATACAGTGATGTATCTACAATGGACAGCTACTATAAGCAGATAGCACAGTACAGGTGCTTAATCTGTATGCTATTTCCATCCATCCATTTTCCAAACCGCTTATCCTACTGGGTCACGGGGGGTTCGGAGCCTATCCTGGAATCAATGGGCACGAGGCAGGGAACAACCCAGGATGGCCCATCATAGCTCACACTCACACACCATTCACTCACACATGCACACCTACGGGCAATTTAGCAACTCCAATTAGCCTCAGCATGTTTTTGGACTGTGGGGGGAAACCGGAGTAACCGGAGGAAACCCCACGACGACATGGGGAGAACATGCAAACTCCACACCCATGTGACCCAAGCAGAGACTCGATCCCGGGTCCCAGAGGTGTGAGGCAACAGTGCTAACCACTGCACCACCATGCCGCCCCCTGTATGCTGTTTCATTGTATAAAAAGAAACTTACTGTACTGTACAATAAAGTATTTCACCACTGCTTCTCCCTCAGCTCCCACTGTTTGCTATCACATGCATCTTTGGATTTCTTAGTGCAATCTGTGCTTTATTTTTTTCGTGAAATGTAAGTGCAGTATCTGTTTATTAAGTGCTGTGGTTTAATATGTACATTATTATTTCAGTACTGTGTATACTGTCCTTAATGTCTTGCCTCTCGTACAGTATAACTTGAGATACGCCAAAATTGACATGCAACAAGTGGTCCTGGTTCCAAATGCGGAAGTCGATGGATACCTGTACTTTACATGCTGTAGGGTGCTGGGTGTCAGACATTGCAATGCACCTTGCTTTGATTTTGACCCGTTAGATCAGAGGGAGGTAATCTTATCCAGAAAGGACCGCTGTGTATGATGGTTTTCACTGCAACTCTCTGAACAGCGAACCTAACGGTTATCCCAATACCTTGATCTTGCTAGCATATTTAAATGTGTACCTATTCAGGAATAGAGTGGTGAAGGCATTCAGAGGAGGACTGATGATTATCAGAGGGAACAAAGGGGCTGGGTACTTGTCAGTATCCAGTAGAACCACCAGACTCCTACACTGAATGGTTCTGGATGTGGCACAGACGTTAATCCCTCTGTATTAGGGGATCCGTCTCCAGTTTGTACTCTTCTAGTTAATAGGTAGATTATCAGACAGATTTTCACCCTAGTCCAGTACTCATTGACAGCCTAATACACCGTGTTTCAGTTTCTCTTGATAGTCAATACATGTCACAGGATGTACATTACTCAGATGGGCAGGCCCTCTTACATATGATGGAAACGCTACAACTTAAGAATAAGGGTCAGAAGAGTGAAATACATATAATGAGTGTGTAGCTCAGCAGACTAAGACTCTGTGGCTGTGATCAGAAGGTCGACGGTTCGTGCTCGGAATTGGCAGGATAGCCACATGTCCACAGGCTTTTGAACAAGACCTGAAAACCCTGGGGGCCTCAAGGTAGCAGTCTCTTCACTGTGACCCCCAAGCTTGTTCTTGCCTTTATGGAGAGCAAGATGGGACAAATTATTAATCCCATGGGGCCTCAGCAGAATTACAAACCAGTACAAGGAAAATAGTTGTTAATTTTACATACTACCTTCTGCTGGCCTTATGAGAACATTCAGTTTATCATTTTTCCCCATAATTGCAATTTTAACATTAAATTTATGATTTTTCCCATGGTCCTGTGGCCGCTTTATATGGTAATTATTGATGAAAACTTTTTTGGAAAGTGAAACAATATTAAAATTGCTTTATTGCGTAAAAAAAAACTGTTTTTGTTTAGTAAAATAATGTTTTTTCGCTTTTTATACTGCCGTCTTGTGGCAAATTTAAGTACTGCAGTTTGAAAATAATTAAATGATTTCTTCCCGAAATTGCAATACCTACCTTTCGCCACGAGATGGCAGCAAGAAAAGTTAAAAATTATTTTCCCACGGTCTATTAGCAGCTTTGTGTGGTAATTGTTTGTATTAAAAATACATTGGACCAAGTCAAACTATTTTTATGAAGAATTAACATCAAAAACCTGCTAGTAGACCGTGGGAAAATAATTTTTAACTTTTCTTGCCTCCATCTCGTGGCCAAAAGTAGGTACTGCAGTTTGAAAACAAATGATTTCTTGCCGAAACTGCAATACCTACTTTTGGCCACGAGATGGCAGTAAGAAAATAGAAAAATTATTTTCCCACGGTCTACTAGCAGCTTTGTGTGGTAATTGTTTGTATTAAAAATACATTGGACCAAGTCAAATTATTTTAATGAAGAATTAACATCAAAAAGCTGCTAGTAGACCGTGGGAAAATAATTTTTACATTTTCTTGCCTCCATCTCGTGGCCAAAAGTAGGTACTGCAGTTTGAAAACAAATGATTTCTTGCCGAAACTGCAATACCTACTTTTGGCCACGAGATGGCAGTAAGAAAATAGAAAAATTATTTTCCCACGGTCTACTAGCAGCTTTGTGTGGTAATTGTTCATATTAAAAATACATTGGACCAAGTCAAATTATTTAAAGGAAGAATTAACATCAAAAAGCTGCTAGTAGACCGTGGGAAAATATTTTTTACATTTTCTTGCCTCCATCTCGTGGCCAAAAGTAGGTACTGCAGTTTGAAAACAAATGATTTCTTGCCGAAACTGCAATACCTACTTGTGGCCACGAGATGGCAGTAAGAAAATAGAAAAATTATTTTCCCACGGTCTACTAGCAGCTTTGTGTGATAATTGTTTATATTAAAAATACATTGGACCAAGTCAAATTATTTTAATGAAGAATTAACATCAAAAAGCTGCTAGTAGACCGTGGGAAAATATTTTTTACATTTTCTTGCCTCCATCTCGTGGCCAAAAGTAGGTACTGCAGTTTGAAAACAAATGATTTCTTGCCGAAACTGCAATACCTACTTTTGGCCACGAGATGGCAGTAAGAAAATAGAAAAATTATTTTCCCACGGTCTACTAGCAGCTTTGTGTGGTAATTGTTCGTATTAAAAATACATTGGACCAAGTCAAATTATTTTAATGAAGAATTAACATCAAAAAGCTGCTAGTAGACCGTGGGAAAATATTTTTTACATTTTCTTGCCTCCATCTCGTGGCCAAAAGTAGGTACTGCAGTTTCAAAACAAATGATTTCTTGTCGAAACTGCAATACCTACTTTTGGCCACGAGATGGCAGTAAGAAAATAGAAAAATTATTTTCCCACGGTCTACTAGCAGCTTTGTGTGGTAATTGTTCGTATTAAAAATACATTGGACCAAGTCAAATTATTTTAATGAAGAATTAACATCAAAAAGTTGCTAGTAGACCGTGGGAAAATAATTTTTACATTTTCTTGCCTCCATCTCGTGGCCAAAAGTAGGTACTGCAGTTTGAAAACAAATGATTTCTTGCCGAAACTGCAATATCTACTTTTGGCCACGAGATGGCAGTAAGAAAATAGAAAAATTATTTTCCCACGGTCTACTAGCAGCTTTGTGTGGTAATTGTTTGTATTAAAAATACATTGGACCAAGTCAAATTATTTAAATGAAGAATTAACATCAAAAAGCTGCTAGTAGACCGTGGGAAAATATTTTTTACATTTTCTTGCCTCCATCTCGTGGCCAAAAGTGGGTACTGCAGTTTGAAAATAAATGATTTCTTGCCGAAACTGCAATACCTACTTTTGGCCACGAGATGGCAGTAAGAAAATAGAAAAATTATTTTCCCACGGTCTACTAGCAGCTTTGTGTGGTAATTGTTCGTATTAAAAATACATTGGACCAAGTCAAATTATTTTAATGAAGAATTAACATCAAAAAGCTGCTAGTGGACCGTGGGAAAATAATTTTTACATTTTCTTGCCTCCATCTCGTGGCCAAAAGTAGGTACTGCAGTTTGAAAACAAATGATTTCTTGCCGAAACTGCAATACCTACTTTTGGCCACGAGATGGCAGTAAGAAAATGTAAAAATTATTTTTTTTGAGATTTGTTTTGTTTAACACTTTACAAAAGCAACATCCATCCATCCATCCATCCATCCATCCATCCATCCATCCATCCATCCATTTTCCAAACCGCTTATCCTATTGGGTCGCGGGGGGTCCGGAGCCTATCCCGGAATCAATGGGCACGAGGCAGGGAACAACCCAGGATGGGGGGCCAGCCCATCGCAGGGCACACTCACACACCATTCACTCACACATGCACACCTATGGGCAATTCAGCAACTCCAATTAGCCTCAGCATGTTTTTGGACTGTGGTGGGAAACCGGAGTACCCGGAGGAAACCCCACGACGACACGGGGAGAACATGCAAACTCCACACACATGTGACCCAGGCGGAGACTTGAACCCGGGTCCCAGAGGTGTGAGGCGACAGTGCTAACCACTGCACCACCATGCCGCCCCCCTGAACATCTATTTACAGGTAAAAGCCAGCAGACCTTGAGCAAAATAGGGGTGGTGAGAAGTGAGCAACAGTCTTACGCAGAGTATTTGGTCTGTGATCATAGCCTTTGTTCCCTCCATTATAATGTAGTTCAGTAGTTCAGTTTGTATGCTGGAATTTCAGAGCAGGTATGTCTGCACCTGAACACAAAATACCTGAATATGGTCACTACATTTTTGTGAAAACCCATATGGTTTACCACAAATTCTACATATACTATGCTAAAATGTTCCTAGGAAATGTGTGCCATGGGACATGCCAAAATAATTTATATTTTATTTTATATTTCGTTTTATTGAGACAGTCATTATATACCTCATTTGTATACTGCAGCACAACTTTCCCCATCGCAGTTTCAATAAACTGTGGGGTCGGCATAAGACATTAAATGGGATTTTTTTGGGCGTCTTTCGAAAGCCGGAGACGACAAGTGAAAACCAGCAGCTGACACACCAACATTTTGGTAACTCATAAATACATAAAATGTACGTACGATGTTGGGTTTGGAGCACAGCAAGCATATTTACAGCAGTCTCACACACATCTTGCAGTGATCTCACAGAGATCCTTATATCTCATGTTTCTCATATGTTTTTGCTTTACTTCCCTCACCAAGGACACCAAGGGGACCAAGATATTATGTGAGGTTTCTCCAGATTGTGGACGGTCTGCCCCCTAACCCAGACATTGTGGAAGGGCCAACTGTAGATTTAACGTCGCAGTCAGAACGATCATAATAGTTGAATTTTCAGTATTGGTTATAAGGGGTGTTTATACTGTGAAGAGGAAAGGGGTCTGAAGATGGATAGATCAGATTTGACTATGACAGCCACTGACCTTATTCTCATTTGGTGTCCCAAACTCCTTTCAACACCATAGCACAATCGACCCAGTAGAAAAACCCAGTAGTGATTAGAAGGCCATGCTTGCATGTTTGTGGTCTTTTATCTTAATTTTCTTCAGCCTTTGTAATAATGACTTTGCAGGCATTTTCCCCAACCTGTGCATCCTGTGTTAGACTGCAGACGTACAGCAACCCTGCATTTCATAAGAGGTCTGCAAAATGCATGGGATGGACTTCATGACCTAATAGCAAAATAGCATGTTTTGGGTAGACCTAGTCATGGCGCAAGAATATAGAGAGAAACCCTAAGGAAGACCAATCACTTTCACTAGTTTTTACAAGAAAGCCAATAAATACCAATAATCTAGCAATTATGAACAAGTAAACATTGTAAATAACACAATGCTTTTTATAGTCATTAGCGACAGCATGTGGTCGAAAGGAATTATTTTGCTTATGCACTTTCACTTCACTTTGATTTTTCAAGATACACACCTATTTTATTAAGCCTTAAAATGTAGTTCACCCTGCCTGTGGTCTAATGCATCATAATATACATTACTCGCCATGTTCATTACAGCCATTCACATCCACAAGACTCAAAAAAACAACTATCTCTTAATTAGCATCAACTGAAATTACTTTCGGCACTTTAAATGACAAAATTGATCATTAGAAAGACTAGAAAATGCTTCTAATTAACAATATATTTGCATGTATTGATTTTAAGGATTTCAGGAACACATAAGATGCACAGAGAGAGATTTCAGTGCAGCGTCTGGCTGACACTATGAGTCTTTTGCACTTCAAAGACGACTGAGAGAGCAGCTCAAGTGTGACGGGGGACAGCCGACATCCCTCTGGACTGCTGCCTTAACCATCGCCTCAGAAATACCCGGGGGCCAGGAAGATTTCGGAAAACAGAACCCAAAAAAATCAATCAAACAGAAAACAACCTGTACATTGCGAGAAATACCAGCTGTTTCCTTTATGTTGGACCCACCATAACACCAGACATGGCCAGACAGATACCACCGCTGGAATTTTATCAAATGCATATTTATGTCTCTCTCATAGAATGGAAGATGACAGATAAGGGAGGAATTCCTTTAATCATGAAAGCATTACAGGGAAAAAATACTTTTTACTTTTACATAATTAAACTTTGCTACATGACAGTAATATTTTTTCACACACATTATTGCATTATTTCCATTTTCACCATATTATATATTAATCCAAAGACCCCAGGGTTCAGCTCAAACAGAGCAACAAAAAAAAACATGTGAAACTTAATATTTTGTTGCTTACTTCTAAGGAGAAACATCCTAACATTTAATGAAGCAAAGCTTTATGCAAGGTGTGTTTCCTGGGTGACTGATGCCTGAAATTCAGGTAGTACAATGGGGCAATACAAATCA
Organism: Brienomyrus brachyistius; assembly: GCF_023856365.1. Taxonomy (NCBI): domain Eukaryota; kingdom Metazoa; phylum Chordata; class Actinopteri; order Osteoglossiformes; family Mormyridae; genus Brienomyrus; species Brienomyrus brachyistius. Next base: position 7,983,558 of record NC_064547.1, on the reverse strand, counting down.
CTGTGCTTCTCCATTGTTTATGGTTACAATAGGAGCGAATACTAAAAAAAGTGTCATTGGCTGTACAACATGAAACAAACTGGATAGGAACTCTTGTAGACCACAGCTCAATTCAATTCAAGGTATTAAAAACAGAATATATTGAATATCTAATAATAAGAAAACACTTAACATCAGTAAAACATTCCAAACAATAACTTCTTTTAGACAATGTGACTACGGTACGTTAACAAGAATTAATTCAAGCATGGTGTGGATCCCGAATCAGTTTAAAAGAACCGATAGACGCACTGGTCCTACAGCACCACATGGTGTGCTTGCTCAGTATCACGAGTAAGATTATTCCATTCCAATGAAGAGAAAATGCAATGACGTAACAAATATCCAGCAAACAATTACACTGAAATTATGCAGGTATCATAAAAATGAGGACAACACTTTCAAAACCCCACATAAAAAACCACAGGCCATTATGTGGATATTTAAATGCTTGATTTGCCAGGGGCCTGCATTAGACAATGCTTCTGATCAGTTTAAGTCTCTCAAAAAAACGATATTTTTTAAACAACAAACAAAATTTTTCAGAATGCATGAAATGCCATCACTTAAATAGTAGCCCCTGATTTTTTATGTCTGTCACATATGTTCTTGCATATACATGCAAGCACAGGAACCCATAGATGCAAGTGACAGACTAACTGTTAGGAAAAGACGCTAGTCACTGCTTAATCAGTGTAAGACCTGACACTCCACTATTGAAAATACATATACAGACACAAACACCCCCAACCCCCACGTAGAGATGCAAGAGTGGATGTTGGAGGCAGGATTGAGAGACACGTCACAGTCACTGTTTAAACCAGCATAACACCTAACAGAAGTTCTGCCTGAGGATCCTCTTCTCCTCCTCCACAAAGCTTTTGTCCGACGTGGCCTGCCCAAGATCTCGCTTCCTCTTCTCCTTCTGTTGGAAGCTTTCGACTTTCCTCTTCTTTCCGGACTTGCTTGGATCCATCGTCTTATCCTCATCTATGGACACAGAGACATTAATGCTTTGCAAACGATCATTAAATGTATATGTAGAACAGCGCTGCTGACTTTATGAACTCATTATTGCTCAAAACTGCAACGTGAATTGTGCATCTTCTTGGTGGACAGAGAACATATTCCTTTTATTTCAACCATAAATAAAATTTACCATATATAGTAATACCACATTGTTCACGCTGCCACACCCCCTTCAGAAGTGGGCCATAACTACATTACACAGTCTTTTCTAAGGAAACGTGACAAGGACTTAAGTGTCAGGTTCCCGGCCCAGGCTCTGTGTGTGGAGTTTGCACAGGTCACCTACAGAGTCCAAAAAACGGTTTAGCTCAACTAGAATGTCCAAATTGCCCTTATATGAGTGTTTGCCCTGTGATGGCCTGGTATCCAGCCCTAGATGTCCTCAACCTCGTCCCTCTCATCCCCTGCATTTCTGGGATAGGCTTCAGGCTCACCACAACCCTGTACTGGATAAATCAGAGCTAACTGTCCATGTACTGGTGCCTAAAATGTAGGAATAGTGAACAAATACAACCTGAATCACATGGATCATCCACCGCCTCCTCCTCTGGCAGGAAGATAGCTTTCCCAGCAGCAGGCTGTGGGGCATCATCGCCGTTATCTTCATAGACGTTGGACCATTTTATAGCCATGTCCATGCCAGGCGGTGCAGTCTTCTTTACTTCTGGAGTGTAAGACTGTGGGGGCGGCACTGCGTTCGTTTTCCAGACCTTGAACTCCTTTGCTGGCTGCGCGGCAACCAGGGAGAGTAGAAAAGTTATTACAAACTGAGTTAGAAACGGTAAAATTATGGAAGGCAACAGCTGTCATGAAATATCCCACATTTAATTATGGTGAAGCATCTGCTAGATATTACTATAATCATAACTATTATTATTATCGTTACTACTATTACTACTACGTCATTCCGTTTTACTTCAACCACACAACTTTATATTTTATTTTCGTCACGACTTTTGGTTTGGATGAAATTTGATGATCATTTTACACATAGCTCAGAAATATCTCCCTTCCCGTTTGAGATATAACGCCAGTTCAGAGCTGTAAATATTTTACTATTACAGCTACATGCCTCAGCTATAGCCTGCTGGCAAAATGACAATAGGTGATATACCTATTAATGCCACCAGTTAATGCCACTTGATGTTCAAACTGACCGATTCACTACCAGCACACCCTCATAAACCTGGCGACTGCCGATTCCCCTTCAGCATACCTCCTCGGGCGCCTTCACAATGCGGCTTTCCCAGTCTATGTGTTTATTCAGGGGGTTGTATAAAAACGCAGGCTTGGACACGGACTTAAAGAGGACGTCCGGCTTTGGTAAAGGCGCTCCGCCTGCCGTTCGTTTCGTGCCGTGGCCTTCCTCCCCGCCGCCACGCAGATCGGACCCGGTCCCTTTTCTCTTGCGCGTCTCTCGGTCTGTTTCGGACTCACTGTCGCTGCTACTGCCGCTAAGATCGTCATTACTCATAAAGTAATGAAGCGGGTCCTTTTCTGTTTTCTTCTTTTCACTCATACTGGCGACAATCAGACTTATTCGTTAATTCTTAGTATTTAGTCCCCGGTAACAGTTTACTACCGGTTATGTATATAATAAAAACTGAATAATTTGCAGCATTACTCGGCCCACCTAGCTAAGCTAAAGAACGTGATGACGTTCAAATAATACCTTTTACGTAATGACGTAAGGACGGTAAGCGTATTGGGTAAAAAAATGTTTTTCTTTTTGTAGCGATGTTTCGCTGAGGTTTTGTACTAATCAATGAGTTTATTATATCCTAAACGGTAGAAAACAATAATAATGATAATATTAACACTTATATTGAATTGCACATGTCTCCCTCTTCTATAGACAACCAATGAATTGAAAATTAAAAGCAAAAAAAGTATTGCGAAAGTATTGCGAATGCGCCAACATATAATTGCAAAATAGATGGTTTGAGTATGTGAAGGCTTAGATTTCTTGCAGGATTATGTAATGCTTATTCAGAAGGCAATAATGTAGACATAAAAAGAATCTAATCTTAAACGTAACAACACAATCTTCTTAAAGAATTCGCCCCTTGTAAAATGTATATTGACCAACGTCTAATTGCAGCTACAATAATCTGCAACTGGGAAAGTACCATGTACAGTTTTAATTAAGTCGTAAATGGAAGGCTTAAATACATTAATGGTAAAGAACACCGACTTTAGTACATCATGCGGGAAAAATTAAATCAAATACCTTTGAATGCTCGCAATGGTCTTATATAGTTAAAAAAAAAACTTTGTGGAAACGAGCATGGTCTCGCTTATGGAACTATACTTAGAAGTCAAATTTTCAGAAGTTTTATTTGAATAATTTACATAATCCGGTGGAGGGTTTCATTAGTAAAAAATGAGTTGGTCAGGCGTGATCATCTCCCAATCTTACCAACTAATATCGTTAGGGGGAGCGCTAACACCATATACTCATGTACTCACTAGCGAGTGGATTGAGTGGATTTAGGGTTGATTATAGTACTTTTAATGTATTGACCAGTTAAATGCCACAAGATATCTTTAATCCGATTAAACTTTACAAAACATGCCAGTTAAAGTGGATTAAAGTTATATGAATTTGAATAATTTCAAAACAAAATATAAATACAAATCCATATAATCCATCCATTTTCCAAACCGCTTATCCTACTGGGTCGCGGGGGGTCCGGAGCCTATCCCGCAAGCTATGGGCACGAGGCAGGGAACAACCCAGGACGGGGGGGGGGCAGCCCCATATAATAATTTTAATATTGTAATCATAAATTGTTCACTCAGTCAGACCAGATAAATAAATAGGAAAAAGAAGTATGGCGAATATTGACAAAATAAGAATTAAGGCAATGCACGGTGGCTTTTCAGTTCCAGTGATAAATACTGTCCATGGACTCTAGCCCGATCATCGCCAGGTAAAATTTCCGTTTACGGAAGGCTGAGCTATACATAATACAGCGACTTAGCCCCGTCTGCAGCAACGTAAATAGATATAATGAATTATATCGCAGTAATTGTTGATATGGACTGATATCGACAAAAATGTGTTTTGATAAAATATTCCTCAGTTCGGACATGATAAGTGATGAATAGCTGGGCCATGTGATTAGAAAGTTTGAAATCCATACTACTGTATATAGGTAGTTCTCGACTTAAGGAAAACTCGTAAAGCGGGAGGTATTTTCCCATATAAATGTTAAACAAATGATAACTTTTTTTTTTTTCTTTTCAAAATTGTTTGGCAAGTAAACAAAGGAAACATAAACATATTAGTAGAATTAGTCTAAAATTTTATAAAAAAATATACATAAAAAAATCCTTGGAGAAAAACAAAAAACACATCTTTACTAAAATTGTAACGCTGATTTTCATCAGATGGAGTGGTCTTCTTCTTAATGTATCCCATTCTGAGCTGGTAGAGAACATGACCTAAAATGGACAGGATCAGGTTGGGTCGTCAAAGGAGGTGTCTCAAATCAGGCACTGTCATAAAATATACCATAAAGTGTAATGCTGTGCATGCGCAGATGTACAAATCAGGCATGCACAGATATCTCACAAAGCAAAGTTGTCTGTCGGGCCACAGGCGTTGTTTTTGGGCATTGCACATGTATACACACACAAACACAGTACTGTGCAAAAGTCTTAGGCAGCCAAAACAAAAATTATGTTTAAATAAGTGTCATGTTGATGTAAAACTATGCTGTTATGCCTAGCAAAGTGTGTCAGCTTAGCCATTTAATAACCTCTGCTAATGTAACCCTATTATTTCCAGCAACCATACAATACACCCGTGTATCTTTTGACCTGGCCGCTATAGTCCAGCTCATATATCTATTCAATATCTCGTTCACTTATTAAACTAGAAAAGACATTTTGACTAGTTTTTATTGCGTTACTCATAATTTTCATGTTCTTATGTTAAATTATATTTGTTTGTTCTAAGAAAATGTGCACTTACTACCCAGATAAATGGCTTTAAACATAGCTATATATATATATATATATATATATATATATATATATATATATATATATGTGTGTGTCTAAAATGAAGTGTTTATTTTTGCCTCATAAACTTATCGTGAAGATATAAACTTGTACAGCGAAAGCTACCTGCATACTGAATGCCAATGTTGCAATATATAGCAGCCACTCAGGACAGACACTGTTGTACACTAACATAACATTTGCACTAATTTTAGGATTAAACCTTTTACATTTTAACGATTTCCAGTGGATAATTATCCCTTCCTGTTAATTATTCGCAATGGCACAAGATTACAGTGCACAAGCGCAACAAATCACTGTGGTTAGCCAGTATGATTTTCAGCCCTGTGACTGAAAGCACTGAGCCAGCATCTGAGGCACAGTTTACTGCATGACCTCGCCGTCGAATAAAAGGCAATTATGTCATCGTCATTTCCTCTGCCAAACACCTCACGTAATATCTATTTCTCGAGTCTAAAATGATTTTCCCCCTCTTTTTTTTTTTACTGCTGGTCATTTTGTATCTTTGCCAGATTGTATGATGTCATTCTCATAAACTACCAGACAAGGACAAAAAGTGTTTATAAGCTAAAAAGCTGCTCTTAAATGAAAATATGTTAAGATATGCGAAAACATACACACACACACACACACTTCTGGAAAAAATTGAGACTACTCCTTAATTTATAAGAATCTGCATTGTTAAATCTTGGTTTAATCCTGGTTCTGCTGGCAGAAGGCTACACTGAGCGGTAGGTTGCTTCCAGGCTCAAAACTTCTAAAACAGTAGTATGCAAGAACAATGTGAAGCAGGAGACACTGCGACCAAAGAAAAACCAGCCAGTTAAAGGGCAAAAGTGACTTTCTAATGCCAGTGATGATGGTCAACTTATCCAGCAGTGCCTCATGAAATGGATGGATGACATCAAGTGACCTTAAAAAACGATGGAACATTCACTCATTAATATACATTCTCATATATATGCGTGGATGTTAATTTTCATAGCTGATTAAATGGGTTATGGTTCAAGGATATGGATGCAACAGAATAAAAACTTTACTTGATATTTGTAACACTCAAGAAATAAAAAAGGACTAAACACCCCAAACTGAATTTCATTTTCACACGAATACTTTATCACATAACTTGTGGCTGATTCAAAAGGTATAATGTGCAAGCATCATAAAGTCTATGTGTTTCTTCCTGTAATATTGTTCTAATATTCCAAAAGAAGTCCGAAATCTTTCAAGAACAAATTATAAATCAGGCTTGCGTCAGTTATGCACAGTTTATTACACAGAGCAGCACAAGATAACTGAAAAGTGTCATTAAAAATACAAGATGGGGTAAATTAAACAAAAACGGACAATGTATACGACAGAACATGTAATGGGCTTTCAGGTCCTTAAGCAGGTTAGATAATTTCATAATTTCTGGTACTGCCTGATTAAAATGTTAGATTTAGAAACATTGTGTTTATTACATTGACTTAGTGCCAGACAACTAAGGCAAATAGCACATACAGCTGTCAAGGACTATTAATCAGTGAATTCAGTACGTAATATGGTTTTTGTTATTATGACACGGTAACCAGGAGTTTCTCTCTATGAGCGCATTCAGCTTCCCGTCTTGCTGATGAGTACAGAGCAGCAAGACAAACCACCATCCACTTTGGACATCTCACTGTTTGAGACCGGAAAGAGTAGGTGGTCCTTAAGCGTCTCAAAAACCTGGGAAAAAAAGGTCAGTGGTCTGTCTGTGTAATAACATTAAACAGTCAAAAACACCGTGAATCACAGTCAAAATGACTTAATAAGAATTGTAATATTTGACAGCAGTAGCAAAAGTCTATCTAGAAACCTCGGTATTCTATCGGCCTTAATCTCTAACAAAAGTGAAAGATGTTACAACACCTCAAAAAAATCCTTATAAACCAATGTGTCATTGTCTGGAGGTCCTCCAGATGAGAAGTAGTGTTTTCCTTGCACTCTTCCAAGAAGGAATAGTTCCTCACATTTCTGGGTCTGCACAGCAGTAAGTCCACAAGTTATAACTATAATCAAATTCCAAACCCATGATGTAAGGAGTCCCAGTGTCGCTATTATTGCACTTAAAATAAAGCACTTTGGACACTGGCAAGAGGAAACTCTTTATCAGACCTCAACATTACATTACTAAACTGATGTCCTCTAACAGCTTCCAAAAGGGTTACTCTGCTTTCCAGCTGGAGTCTTATTTCAGCAATATGAACTTTACGTTGGTCAGGGGTAGCAAAAAAAAACCCTTCTGCAGTGATATAATTCATTGTTACATGCTTGCTAAATCTTGTCGACCCCCAGCAGACTGAAAGTAATTCACTATGAACCAATACCTGAATTTGTTAAATGTAGGGCACTTATATAATAGCTGAACTTGAAACAGCCAGAGGGTTATTAGTAAAAATGCTTTGCATTAACAGAAGCCACCAGACATGCTTGAACCTTCAAACTGGCCCCATGCCATGGAAAATGAAGCCATGAAGCTTTCTAGATAAAACATTACACTATTACATCTTTTTGGCTTGTTATTTTCTGTCAAGCTAACTTAACTGACCCATAGCTCAAGTACAAATGAATATTTATATTTTTCTAAAACTAGTAAGGTGTACTTTAAAGCTTTTGCGTATTTTACCTGGACATACACAGGTAACCCTAACCCCACCATCAATGTTTTTAGGTGAATTTTTTTTTCTGTTGGGAAAGAACCATTATAGCAAACATTTCACAGGCCTAAACAAAACTAAGTTGCCTATTTCTTCTTACCATTTTACGGAGTAAAACTAGAGTAATTCTGCTGCATGTGGACAGCATCTGTTCTCGAGTCCTCAAATGGTCAGAAACTGTGAAGCTCATTTCATCACATATTCTGGCTATTTCTGAATAAACAAACTTATCACTTATGAAATTACCACTGCTTACTCTTTTCCCTACCTCATGCCCTGTGCCCAAGAACAGGATCCAGTCTCCCAACAATATGGAATATTGATGAATGGACGGACAGATTTTTGTTTTTATAAAAAAAGGGACAGAGCACCTACAGCTGCTCCGACTCACGTTTCTGTCTGATCTTCCGTCTTTTCATGTTATGAACGAGCAGATTCTATGTTCAAGGGCTTATCTTTGAGAAGCAACACAATCTTTACATCACTAGTAAAAAATAACTCGGACATATGAAACACTCCAAGAAACAGCCAAATAAATCCAAGGTGCTTTACTCTTCATCAGCAGAACAAAGCTAATTTTACTTGCTGAAATTTCTCCTGCCATTGGCAACGAAGTTCAAGCTGTTACCTGGGTCACAGGGCTCAATCTGTGAAGTACAACCCCAACTGCAAGATGCTTTTAGCATTTGCTTCAAGTGAATTATCGGTTAAAAGGTTTAAATGTGATAAACCTTACCTTGGCACTGTTTGGGTACTCCTCCGGTGTACAGTGTAGCAACACTTGTCCTTTTCCAGATAGATTCATGAACACACAGTTAGCAGCTGCATCATCGGGCAATATCAGCGTGTTATAATGATGATTACCTGACTGCTGCAAGATCTACATAAAAAAATGAGAAAGTAACTGGATTTTAGGAACTGACTGGCACGTGGAGACGTAAAAACAGTTAAAGACAATCATCCATTTTACCTCAAAGTTTTGTTTATTCTTTCATTCATAAAAGTAGAAAGGTAAAAATGTATTGTCCTTCCACTGTAGTATGTACTATATTTTTAAAAGCAGTGCTCTTTGCTACTAATGCTCTGCTAGGAATGGAAGACTATACTGCATCTGAAGAATTCAAGACTATACTACTATACTACATGTGAACAATGGAAGACTATACTGCTACATTAATTAGAGTTCTATAGAAATGAGTAGTACTCAGATGAAATCCTAACATAAATACGGAATTCATAATCTTTTGACTGCAGTTTTAAAGGTAAAACTTCAAATATTTCTAACAAAAAACCTAATGAGGTTGGGGAGTAATTTAAATTTCATGGCTTCCATTTTATGAAGGTATATATAACTGGTATTTAATAAGTTTGCAGGGGAATGTATGTCTGTCCTTTCAGATCATATTCAATACACTACAGTTATCAGTGAAGATCAAAGAAGGACAGCCAGAGGCCAGATAAACTCAGTCAGACGTAAGTGTATTAGCAGGGAATGACATAATAGCGGACACATCATTGTTCGCCTGTTATTGATATGGCCTTTGAAATGGATACAGTATGTCCCCAGTCTTGCCCATCTGTGCAGCACTGACAAAGCTCTCATAGTCACTATAAAATCAGGACACAGATGAATCCTATATCTCTGGCTTGTCATTCCTTCTTTGAAAAATGCTGTGGTGAATCTGTCTACAGATTCTAATGCATTTAACCTAACTTACCATTTTGCGTACTACCTTGAATTTGTCTGTACAATACCACTTTTGACCATAAATTCTTTCTGGTTTGAATATCAGAATTAGGTATCTATAGATATTCAGTGCAGTAACATCTTCCATGAGCACATCATGGGAGGCAGTGTTTCCCATCCCGCTCCTCAGGGCCCACCAGACAGTCCACGTTTTTGTTCCATCCCAGTTCCCAGAGCCCCTGAGGACTGGGTTGTGAAACAATGACATAAGGGAGTATCAATTAAGGGATATATACTCTATAATAAAAATGCAATAAAGAGTTATTAATGGCTGACTGTAATATGGGGGGGGGGGGGCAGTCACGGCAGCTGTGGTTTTCCTGCAGGTACTCTAGTTTTCCCCGGTAGTCCTGCAATTAGCCTAACCGGTATCTCTAGATTGCCAGTAGCATATGTGCAGATTTGCAATCCTGTCTAGAGTGTCCTCAAGCCTTGTGTCCTTTGCAGTCTGTTCTTTTTTTATATATAGACATCACCATGCCTGCAAAATATTTTAAATGTTACACAGACATCAACTGTTAGATGCAATACAAAAAGAGAAATCGTGTTCTGATACCCGTCTGGGAGCATTGCATATGCTAGCATCAGCCAAGCGCTGGAAATTTCTCCCTATACCTTCAGGGTCTTCTGAGCAGGTTCACTGGAGCCAAATGCAATTAGATCTGGACCTGCCATGCTGCAGAAACTCTTCAGGTGCAGGCCTTCAAAAACAGGTAATGTGGACACTGGGAAGTCCTGCAACACAAGATCTTACTGAGTGAGGCACACAAGAATGGTCTGTTCAAACTGCAGATTTAGAAACCTCATTCATAAGACCTATAATCTCAGGCATGGCTCAATGTGTCTCAAAATGACGTCCACTTGTCTAGTGATGTTAGAGGAATGCTTTAATGTTATATAGTATTTCTGTACCTTATGCAATGAATCTGATTTAATATATAATATAATACTTGACCTTTAAATAAATCAGAAATCAAACAAAAAATATGTGCAAGAATAGAAGGGTATTCTGGAGGACTCCTGCAAATTTGCTTTAAATTTGGTGAAATACTTTATAATAAATGATACATCTTTAAATAAACCTCTGTAATAAAAGAAGAAAAATTTATATCCATCCATCCATCCATCCATCCATCATCTTCCGCTTAATCCGGGGTTGGGTCGCAGGGGCAGCAGTCTCAGCAGGGAGGCCCAGACTTCCCTCTCCCGGCCACTTCATCCAGCTCCTCTGGGGGGATCCCGAGGCGTTCCCAGGCCAGCCGAGAGACATAGTCTCTCCAGCGTGTCCTGGGTCTTCCCCGGGGTCTCCTCCCAGTGGGACATGCCCGGAACACCTCCCTAAGGAGGCGTCCCGGAGGCATCCTAATCAGATGCCCGAGCCACCTCATCTGGCTCCTCTCGATGCAGAGGAGCAGCGGCTCTACTCTGAGTCCCTCCCGAATGACCGAGCTCCTCACCCTATCTCTAAGGGAGAGCCCAGCCACCCTGCGGAGGAAACTCATTTCGGCCGCTTGCACCCGCGATCTTGTTCTTTCGGTCACTACCCATAGCTCATGACCATAGGTGAACGTAGGAACGTAGATCGACTGGTAAATCGAGAGCTTTGCCTTTTGGCTCAGCTCTCTCTTCACCATGACAGACCGATGCAGCGCCCGCATGACTGCTGATGCCGCACCGATCTGCCTGGCGATCTCCCGTTCCATCGTTCCCCCACTCGCAAACAACATCCTGAGATACCTACGATTAGGCTAAATTATACGTTATATAATTATACTTTAAAAAAAAAAAAAAAAAAAACGATCATGGCCGTTTTCAGGTTTCAGGTTTAAAAATGACTATAGTGTTGCTTATTCAGCTTCATTCCAGCTTGGGCCAAAAGTAAAAAAAATAGAAGCTTAAAACAGCCATTTGATATATACTGGGAATAAGGAGTAAGAAATTAAATTTGATATAACTGTTTTAGCCAAAAGTCTCATGAACAATGTTGAGAAATACGCACCAGAACTGTACTTATACGCATGTTGAAGATCGAGGTCAGGGAATGACTTTGAACTGAATAAATTAAATCCAGCAAAACCATCTGACCTTGAATGCCCATGCAAGGATTTCTGCCCCACGTTGGTTGGTCCTCTTGGATAAACCAACGAAAAACTCTCTCCCTACACAGTTGAAAGAGCAAAGACCAGGATGCCTTCCATCAGCACAACACAAACAGCATGCTTGATGCTCAAAAGCCAAAAGGCGTAGCTGCTAAGCTATTACAGTTCATGAGTTCAGGCTGAGACAAAACGTTTTGCATTTTTGCCTTGTCATGTGAAACTAATTTTACCAATAAGAGGAAGACAAAAGGAAACAATGTCTAGAAACCCAATTAGGTGTACTTGTGAGTGTTCCAACCTTTTGAGGCTGAATGAGCCACATTTAATTTGCAGCGGAACTGTTACAAAATGTCCAGATATTTTGATGCTTGCAATATTTTGTAGCCCTTCTTCTACTGCAAGATGTTAAGGTGGAACACTTCGTATTCAGCATTTACTATTCATATGAGCAAATTATGGTACAGTACTCCATGTTGCCAAGTAATATAGTCCTGCACCTGTGAACAGTACATCTCCTCCGTCCAAGGTGGCAGTATCATCCTCCATTTCTACAATATTTAAGTTCAGCTCTTGCAGGGCACTCTTCATGGCTTCGGTCTGCAATAAAGGTACATTTCTGGATTAGCACCATTGTAGATACACATTTCTCTCTGGCAAAATCTGCTTCCGTGGAAGAAAACACTAAGCAAGTGTGAGAATAGAGTTTATCTGTCAATAAATCTAATAAACAGAACCAAGACTTTTTCCTGGCAAGAAATTCTGAAATAATAAATATGAATAAATATAAGTAGCTTTGTGCTACTTGTTGCATTCTATCTTTTCTTAAAACAGCTGTATGACTTGTACTACGAGGTTGCCGTTTATTTAATACTTCCACTTTAGGGGTCAGAAAAGTAGGTAAATTGTAAAGTAAGATTTTTTTCCCCCACACACACTTCATGCAGTAAGGTCAGTCTGTCTCTGGATATAGTCAAAGGGCTAAGCCAAGGTATTAAGTCACCAAGGTGGGCAGCGGTATAGCCGGACTCATTTAGCACTGCTCCTCACATTTATACAATGATGAGGTAGCCTTTTTGGAAGACCTTTAAGTGATTTGGACAAACATTTGACTTCCTGGCACAGATAAGACAGCACCTGTGTAAACAACACTCTGGGGTGAAGAAAAATAAGTCTTTAAAGAAATTTTAAGGGCAATCAAAGTTCCTTCTCCTCCATTTAGGACACTAATGTTTTCCTGAGCACACATATACAATATCTTCCATACATAAGGAACATGACAAATCAGATAAGTAAAAATTTTGCTTGCCCATTCCTTAGACAAATCATTTGCCATGCTTTATGATCTAGAAAAGTATATTACCATCCTATACCTTTCTCATGCACACATCTCCTAATTAATACCATCATCGTTGTTGCATAACTGCAGTAAATAATGAATCCAGCTTCAGATTTTAGGGTTTGCAAGAAATAAGACAGAATATGGCTATTTTAAGTTTCAATATCACTCTGTACTAGCTGATAAAATACAGGGTTCTGTTCCTCTATCGGGACCTTCTCTTCAGTCACCAGGCACAAACACTGCTCATGTCACCCCATGTGGCACACAGGAGCTGCTGCTATCACAGCTGCAAGCTCCACAGGAACATTCCAGATTTTGTGGAATAGCAATTGCATCACCCTAAAGGCATTTCCTACAGCATTATGGGACACAACTTGTCCATACCCCCAGAGTTCAGGAGTTAACCACACAAATACCTAAAAACAGGCAATGATGAACTGAGAAGAGTTGTAGGGCTAGGGTCTTTCATTTCTTTCCTGCATGTTCAAGAGATGCCTCTATGTTTGTATGTGTAATTTTCTCAGTGTTCAAGATGCAACAGGGTATAAATATGTATCCATCAAAGAAACTAATAATGCACAAGCTGCACTTATGATGCTGAAGTCAGAAGAACTGCAGCTAACCCTAACCAACAACTTAAAAAAAGGCAAAGTATCGAGGGAAACAACAAATAAGCTATAATTTTACAAACATTCAATTCAACAGATATACACCAAACTTCATCAGAATCAGCCCCATCATAGGTTATGTAATCAAGTGGTTTGCTTGTTGTCCTTCTGCTATACTGATCTGCTGTACATTACTGACGATTAAAATATAAAACTAAGCCGCAAAAATTAGGACCTCAAGTTGTTTGTTAGATGCCCCTAAATGAATTCTGCCACCATAGTATAACCCGCTTGTCCTATTCAAGGTCATTGGTGGTCTGGAATCTATCCTGGAAGCTACAGGCGTTAGGCAGAGAATTACCCAGGATGGGGTCCCAGCCCTTTGCAGATCACACACCAATCACTCACCTATGAGTAGTTTGGTAGAGTTCCGCCACCATAAAAGACAAACGTCTAGATTTGCTTTGTTAAATACCCATCCACATAATGGAGTCAACTAGCTGTGGACAAAGGTTCATCTAAGTATTCAGCATAAATAAATTAAACCACTGACAGAACATTTTGTTGTCCAAATAGAACTACATGAAATTCTTGTTCCGCCAAAGAAGGTAGTGTTGGCAGCGCACCTAACACGCCCTATTCATTTCTAATAGAGTAGTTTACTGTGCAGCTCACTGCAGTACAGTGAACATAATAATCCTGTAGTAATGTTAGGTATTGCTATGTGGCAGCTTGGAGCTGTTATTTCAGCCTCCCATATGTCTGACTCTTTCCTCTAGGCTTCTCTCTCCACTGGCCCGAAAGCCTGGCTTTGAGGCTAAGCTGTGGAATGAATTTCCCCCCTGAAACAATCCTGAACAAAAGCCAAGTCAACCTTTTAGCTCAGGAGTCCTGCAAGTTACTCAACGTCCACATTCCAAATCAAACCTGCGTGGTGAACAGGGACATTGTTTAGTGTAATTTATCTCAAATTAGATGGGGATAGGGGAGACCTCATTTATAAAACATTATACTCTAAAACATATTTCAGTGCATTCTAATAACTGCTGTCATTTAAGTTTGCTGGACACTTTGACTTATATGAATGGGACACAATAATGGCATCAAATGGCACTTTGGGCAAATGGTAGCTATTTTGTCAGAGGTGGAAATCAGCATCTCATCTATCAGCTCCTCTCCATCAACAGTGTTATCAATATTGATTTATTTTAAGGAAATAATTGTTACTCCCAAGCATATATTATTTAATAATCTTCACCATCTTGGAATTAAACAATATAGCTTCTTTCTAATTACGGTTATGCTTATCTTTATCAGTTAACATTCACATCATATGTCATTCCAGCATCCTTCAACATGAACATTATGTGTCCATGTCAAATTAGAAGTACTGTAGCACGACTGTGCTGCACCATATTTCATAATAACATGGACCCTATTCCTTATAAGAAAAACAATGCATATTCTAGATAATTGCTCCACAGTCAATCAAATTAATAGCCTTTCTGGACAATAAAAATCCCAATAAATGCCATGCATTGTGCTGTTGGAATCATAACTGGCCTGGCTTTCTATTATAGAGCAATGAAAAAAATGACCCTACTTTACCTAAGCTGGAACTTTTACAAGATGCTGCCTCAATTATAATAAATGAATGCAGATGCTCATCACCTTAGCTGCAGCCACATATCCCACTGTGCCAGCTCAGTGTCTCCCTGGATTTCACTGTGACACCAAGACATTAATGACAGAGAAAGTCTGTTTCCAGATTACTCCCCTTTAGATCTATACCTCCATATTTTCCTCTCTGCTTAGGCTTACGGCAAAATCACGGCACGGGCATGCAAAACACAACCGTCAGAAAATCCACAGAAATCCATAATTCCTGTATGCTATTATTGAAAAAATGAATTGAGATTCTGCATACCAATGATATAATTTCAAACAACACTTCAGGGGATTTGATAAGTTTGAAAGCTTTTGGTTTAATACTGATGTTACTGGTACACTCAAGTGATATATTCCTGTTGTCTTGTGGTTCCCTGGATGAGATGATGAGAAACACTTTTTAAAAGTGTTTAAATTTACTTCATGACACACAAAAGACTGTCAGCATGTAAAAAAGTGACTTTCCGGGTGTAAAATTGTTAAAAAGACATTAATGGAAGGAATACAACAATCTAAAGGAAACATGTTTTATGCTGCTACAGAAAATGGTAAACAATGGCTCATTTATATAGTTAAAAGTTCTTAACATTAAATGTGGGTCCTGCACAAGGACTGAGAAGGTATTTCTTTCTAATGCAGGGTAACAAAATGATCGGTTGTTATCTTTTGGATGGAAGAACACTCCATTTTCTCTCAAGAAGCAAAGGCGGCCAAAAATGCACCTGGGCAGGCGGATCAGTCATTATCTGTGGGATACCTAATATCCCATAATACCTACACCGCTGACCACACGCTGGGTGTCCTGTTTTGAATTTGAAAAGCATTTAAAATTCATGAGGGCCATGGAAGCCAGGCTGTCACATTCCAGGCATTCCTCGGCAGATGGAGAAAAAAAAACCCGCTAAGAGCACAGGGCCACTGTGGCTTTTATTTAACCAGGGTGAATGATATTGCATCGAGTTGCTAAAGGCCCATATCTGAGGGAAAAGAGCTCTCCAAATTGAGTCACAAAATAGCATTCTAAAGCCTATGACAAAGACTTACGCTTTCTCAATGGCAATTTGCACAGCAGCGTAGCGACTCTTTTGTAACATGTAATTCAGGCTGCTCCTTGAGTCCAGATAAGTTAACTTAAATTAAATCATGCGATAATGGAGAACCTGTCTCAGTAATTTAATTACAGCCCCTGGGAAAATGAAAGGCTTATCATGCACATTGTTATATGTGATAATACATCATGCATACTAAAACAGGCCAATTCTGAACGCTTATAAAATATAGATATATATCTAATGTTACATGAGGTTGATTAGTGGGAAAATAAATTAGTTTTACTGAAAGTTAGCGCTTCTAAATGCAGAAGCAATGTGTGGCAGGTCCATTTAGCTGAAGTGCAGACTGGATAACATCAATTTACTTGCATAATTAGCTACATTTGGTGGCAAAGCAATGAACAGTGACCTGTAGCAGGTCTACCCAGAGGTATTAACAACCTTCCGGCCTTAGAAGCAACGGAAAAACAAGATCAGTAAATACACAGTTTAAAAAGCATGTTTAACAATTCACAATGTCATCAGATCTTAATGTCTGTCTATGTAAGGACATGGTTAAAAAAATTAACTTGTGAACAAAGAAAATTGCATACTTTAGACCAAGCTTCGTCAAACTTATTACTTGAGTATAATGTATAAATGTATTTAGGTGTATAACCCACATTTTGCCATAAAAAAAAAATCAATCGCAAATATACCAGAAACTATTATGGGAAAAATAAATTTTACTTTCTCCAATATCTAATCTATGCATTACAGATACAAATAAAATAGTCAAACAGTACTGTTACACTGTGTTTTGGCATGCACTGCCATTTGGTAGATGTTTAACAAATACAGCTCAAAATAAATACCGGAAATAAAATGGATAATATCCCTCCAATTTTTCCATGAGCACAATGTACATTTATACTAAAGTGCCACCTCTTCATATGCTTCACAGCAGCTCATCTCCGGAGCTGCTCATTGTTGTAGGAATTAAACAATTAGGCGCACTGCCAGACAAATTTAATAAAATTCCAGGAAACGGAGTGCCAAGGGACAACAATCCCAACACCCCCCACCAAATCAAACAATTATCAGCCATGGGGAAAGTGCGCAAACCACAACCCGGGAACATTTTCACCTGAATGCTAACTGCGCTTGGGAGGCTGGCTAAAGCCCTCTCTGAACAGACACCGAAATGCGAAGGTCCCACAATTAGGCTGAGAAAGAAAGGAAGAAAGAAGAAAGAAAGAAAGAAAGTAACAAAAAAGCGGCTGGCAGCGCAGGGCAGCTTTTTCAATGTCACATTCCGTTCCACTGCTTTGGCCCCTTGCATCAAACTCCCCAGCACCCCCCCCCCCCCCCCCAACCTCACCCCCCCCACTCCCCATACCCTGGCTGACTCAGTCGACTGCTTTTCATCTTCACCCTATATATTCCTGGTTTAGAAAAGAAGGTACTAAAATGACTGTTCCAGCTTGTAAAGGCCTAAAAGGTTTTAAAAAGGTTTCCCTCAGAGTATTCTGCTACAGTCCAATCCTCCTCCTGAGCACACAAACCTAACACAGTAAGATCTCTGATCAGGTTACTGGAAGACAGTTCCCCCTAGAGTTTCCTCCCACAAGGCTTTACACAGCACTGTGAAGAAAAACGACAAAGAAACCTACATAACTGTACTAAAAGTAGTAATTCAAAACAACACCGTGACCACCAAAATAAAGCTGAAATTAATTTTCTTTCTTTCTTATTAACTATAATAAGAGTGTATCCATTTCAGGCCATCCTCTGTGCTGGAGCAAGGCAGTGCCATTTCAAACGAGGTACTGGAAATATGACAGTTACAGCAATATTCATCATCCATCATCAAGAATATAGAGGCAGTGTCAGAGACGAGCTGAACCATTTCATTTGTATAGTAACCTTTCCATCCAAATAATCACGTCTCTCAGCAAACCTGTTTACTTTAAGCAATTCCTCAGTGAGTTCTTTGATGGACACATCCAGGCCAACAATGAGTTCCAATGAGTTTCTCTCCCAGATAGGGCATAGACAGTGTGTTCAGAACATCAACAGGATTACTTATAAAAAGTTTTTTTTCCCTTCTTGGCCATGATTGTGGTTTAATTGTATTCTATTGGCAAGAAAATCAATTTGCAAGATGTCAGCTCTTCGAGTGTTTGTTTTGTTCTTACTGACATTGACTGACTGGCATTGATTTGCTACATGACACTGAATAAATGTACGACCCAAAATTTGTTCGCGCACCCCCATACACTTGGAAAAAGAACCCCTTCAAGTCATTTTCTACCATAAAACTACTCAGAGAAACCATGCCACCGGAATTCCAAATGAAACACATGCATTCAAAGTCAACTGAAGTCTAAAAATTGTTTTTGTCAGAACCAAGAGTCATTTGCATGCGATCCAAGCAGACAAGCTAGTAAGCTCATATGAAATGCTTTCAGAGCTGTTTCCAGAAGGCTAATCGTTCAGGCACTCACCTACCTATAGCAGTCAGGGCCTCGGACTAAAATAATGAACCAGCTCAGAAACTAGACAGACCGAAATGGAAACATACACTTTCCAGACACTTCTGGGAATAGCAGGCATCTCTACTCAAAAAGACTTCCAAACTACACACAAGAGCCCTGCTCCCTTTACAGGAAACAACTCGTCAGATTTCATAGTGATTAGTATGATATTAACACACACACACTTACTATATCTGTACAGAAACATAGAAAATTCAGTGCCACTTTACAATAAGGCTACCCATATAAAGAGTTTATGAATAGCTTATAACCTGGTTATTAATTAGGTTGTAACACTGTAAATTATTAACAGACCATTTAAAATAAGTTATAACAGTTTTATTTTTATTAATGAGTTATTACCAGAGGGGCGGCAGGGTGGTACAGTGGTTAGCACTGTTGCCTCACACCTCTGGGACCCGGGTTCGAGTCTCCGCCTGGGTCACATGTGTGTGGAGTTTGCATGTTCTCCCCATGTCGTCGTGGGGTTTCCTCCGGGTACTCCGGTTTCCCCCCACAGTCCAAAGACATGCCGAGGCTAATTGGAGTTACTAAATTGCCTGTAGGTGTGCATGTGAGAGTGCATGGTGTGTAAGTGTGCCCTGCGATGGGCTAGCCCCCCATCCAGGGTTGTTCCCTGCCTCGTGCCCATTGCTTCCAGGATAGGCTCCGGACCCCCCACGACCTAGTAGGATAAGCGGTTTGGAAAATGGATGGATGATTCAAATCCATCTTCATTTGCAAAATACAATATCAATTCACAAAATCCCAAGATCGACGTTTTATACACCTTTTAGCGTCTATGGCATTTTCCTGCAGATGTGTGCAGCTTTAACCCCTGTTAATCCTGCATGGGCAGCCTCACGCAAAAAGATCTGGCAGACAAAAACAGATAAAATAAAAAAAAACATGGTGAGAACTGTTACATGGATGGTACCATCAAGCCAAAAGGCAGATGTCTGAATGTATTTCGGATTTCAGAAATGTGAAGAGCTGGACCAAAGCAGTCATAAGATGTGCAAAATGGAGTTGAAATACTGTGGAAATACCACAAATCAATCCATCCATCTTCTGTAAACGCTTATCCTATTCAGGGTCACCATGGGTCCAGAGCCTATATACTACTAATCTCTGAAACCATTTAACAAGACATTATCCAGATGTGCAATCTGCAAAACTGCCCAATCCAAAATGCATTGGATACGTTAAATAAAAAGTTTGATAATGAAGCTGCATTAAATTTTTACTGTACATATTAATAGATTCCTAGGGTATAGGATTCCTTGTACAATTTACAGCATTAGTTCTCTGAGAATCTCTTTCCTATCCAAGCAAAACTGGTATTGTAAAGGAAATATCCCTAATCGAATCAATACTGAACTGAATGTAAAGAAACCGAATCAGAGATCTAATTGAATTGGAACCATGTGAATCAGAATAGAATTCTTCTGGGAAATCAGTGGCGATACCCAGACTTATCCGATATCACAACAAAATGGAAAAAAAAATCTTATGGTTATCTACCTTACCTTATCCCGTCTGGAAATGATCACCTATGCAAGAATGCTGTTCATAGACTTCAGCTCAGCATTTAACACCATTACCCCCAGAAGCTCATAGGGAAAGTTAAGCCTGCTAGGCTTTAACATTTTCCCATGCAATTGGATCCTGGTTTTCCCAACAGAGAAACCCAAGGCAGTCCGTGTCAGCAACAGGGTCTCCAACACCACCACACTGAGCACTGGTGCTCCACAGGACTGTGCGCAGTCCACTTCTGTTGACTTTGATGATACACGACTGTATTGCCACATGCAGCAACAACACCATCATCAAGCATGCTGATGATACAACGGTTGTTGGTCTCATGACTGATGCAATGAGTCGGCATACACAATGGAGATTCACAATGACTGGTGGACTGGCGCAAGTGCAACAATCTGTCCCTTAATGTGGACCAAAAGAAAGAGATGATTGCTGACTTCAAGAAAGCCCTTAATTGGAATTAAGCTCCTAATTTTTCACCCGATCTCTAAGGGAGAGCGCAGCCACCCTGCGGAGGAAACTCATTTTGACCGCTTGTACTCACGATCTCGTTCTTTCGGTCACTAGCCATAGCTCATAACCATAGGTGAGGATAGGAACGTAGATCGACTGGTAAATCGAGAGCTTTGCCTTTTGGCTCAGCTCTCTCTTCACCATGACAGACCGATGCAGCGCCCGATCTGCCTGTCGATCTCCCGTTCCATCGTTCCCCCACTCGCGAACAACATCCTGAGATACCTACGATTAGGCTAAATTATACGTTTCTTATTAAAAAAAAAAAATAAACCGATCATGGCCGTTTTCAGGTTTCAGGTTTAAAAATGACTATAGTGTTGCTTATTCAGCTTCATTCCAGCTTGGGCCAAAAGTAAAAAAAAATAGAAGCTTAAAACAGCCATTTGATATATACTGGGAATAAGGAGTAAGAAATTAAATTTGATATAACTGTTTTAGCCAAAAGTCTCATGAACAGTGTTGAGAAATACGCACCAGAACTGTACTTATACGCATGTTGAAGGTCGAGGTCAGGGAATGACTTTGAACTGAATAAATTAAATCCAGCAAAACCATCTGACCTTGAATGCCCATGCAAGGATTTCTGCCCCACGTTGGTTGGTCCTCTTGGATAAACCAACGAAAAACTCTCTCCCTCCTTCACCATGACAGACCGATGCAGCGCCTGCATCACTGCTGACGCTGCACCGATCCGCCTGTCGATCTCCCGCTGCATCCTTCCCTCCCTCTTGAACAAGACCCCGAGATACTTAAACTCTTCCACTTGGGGAAGGACCTCCTCCCCGACCCGGAGAGAGCACTCCACCCATTTCCGGCTGAGGACCATGGTCTCGGATTTGGAGGTGCTGATTTTCATCCCAGCTACTTCACACTCGGCTGCGAACTGCTCCAGTGAGAGCCGAAGGGCACGGTCTGATGAGGCCAACAGAACAATAAGTTCATATAGATCCAGCTGACCGAATTCTTGGAAGGGGTTCTCTGTTTGTGAATATGTCGTTGATGAGAATTATGGCTGGCCGACCATTGGTTGAGTTTAGGTGTTCTCCATGGTTCTGAAGGATGGAGGATGGAAGAGAGGGGGTGCCTATATAACATTTCTACATATAAGAGCTTGTATATGCTCACTACTTTCCATGCTGGTAAAATAAAGAGGTTAAAATTTTAGTTATTCCAATTCATGAGGATTTTGAGTCAATGACTGAATTTTCTTTTACTCCTACAGTAACGTAGTGTCCTCCTGACAGTAACAGACTGTGTATCCAGTGCAAACGCAGTAACAGGCTGTGTATCCAGTGCAAACGCAGTAACAGGCTGTGTATCCAGTGCAAACGCAGTAACAGGCTGTGTATCCAGCGCAATCACCCTCAACACGGGAGCTCCGCAAGGCCACACTCAGCTCAAATTCCTATATGAAATTTGCTGATGAAACAGTAGTGCTCGGCCTCATCTTCAACAATGATGAGTCAGCCTCCTTGAAGGATGTGGACAACCTGGAAAGGTGGTGCCAGCATAACAGTCTCCAGCTGAACGTCAGCAAAACAAAGGAGCTGACTGTGGACTACAGGAGACAGTGGGGCTCTTACACACCTGTCCACATCAATGGTCCTACAGTGGAGAAGGTGAGCACCTTCAAATACCTCAGCGTCCACCTACAGGAGGACCTCACCTGGTCCACACATGCACGCACTCTGCGCAGCAAGGTGAGGCAGTGGCTCTACCATCTAAGGCGGCTGTGGAGGTTTAAGGTCTCTCCTGCTGTCCTTAAGGCCTTCTACTCGGCTGCCATAGAGAGCATCCTGACCATAAGCATCACATCATGGTTCGCGAACTGCTCTGCCCAGGACCGGAAAGCCCTGCAGAGGTGGTTAGAGCAGCTGAGCACTGCACCAGATCTGCCTTACCCTCCCTACAAGACATCTACAACAGCCGCTGTAAGACCAAAATCTCCAAAAACCCATCCCACCTCAATAACTCTGTTTTGCCTGCTGAACTCAGTCAAACGCTTCCGCAGCCTATTAGGAGTGACCAGTTCAAGGGATTTCAGCAGAATAATTATGAAATCTGACCTTTCGATCCAGAGATGAGGAGGGGGATATTACATTTCATTGCCATGTTGCACTTGTCTAACTGCGCGTTTTACACGTTTTGTTCAAAAAAGACATTCTTTATTAATTCTATTCTTAGGTGTGTCGTGTTAACTCAAATTTTGTTTAAGGCTTAAATGCCATAACACGGAAGTTTACATAGAGATGATAAAATAGCGGCAGACAACCACAAATTCGCGTTATACTTAGGTATGTACTTTAGAAACCTTTAAGCCACTCGTTTCAAAACCTTGTGAATTAAATGCGGTTAAAACACCGTGAAACTGACAATGCGCGTGCACGCGAAAGTGGGCGGAGGTTCGGCAGTACACATTAGTTTTACTTTGCTTGATGGTAAGTGAGGTATTTTAACATAGTACCTCCTTCCTTCTGCTGGGCGCCCCAGGTCTGGTGATCAGCGCGGTGTCTCCGCACACAACCGCGCAATCCTCCACGAACACGCAGTCTGGAAGGCTTTCATCAGCGAGTAGTTCAACTACCTGGAGTCCCAGTTCGTCCTTTAGGGTGCCAATGTGTAACTGCAGCTGGTGCTGCGCGGCGGCCAAATCCACCTCACAAAAACTGCTTCTCAGCGCTTCGCGGACCAGTGATGCAGGAATACCCCGGACAATCGCGTGCGTGAAGTTACCAAAGCTTGCCATCGCTCCTGCCTTATTACTCAGCTGCTCTCAGAACGTTATATTATATATAATTATAGTTATTGGTGGGACGAGAATCCAGGGGCGTTTCTCAATATCAAAAACTCAAAGATCGGTCTTGCAACCTTTGGCTTCCACGAACTCGAGGCGCAATGAATCGTGGGATCGTTCTCGTTCGGAGAGGATTTATCATTGGTATTTGGAATGGGACAAGAACGACATCTGGGGATTTTTACTGTCCTCTGTACTTCTGTTCTTGAGTATTGGAACTGGTCTTCGGCAGTGAAAGATGACATAGACGGGTACACGAGAGTTCAAGTATGGTCAAGTACGCATATTTAGAAAAAAACCCAGTTTCGATATTTAAATATTAATTAATATCCAATATTTATCCATCTCATCGTCAAGTTAAAAAGATCACTTTATTAATTGTTCTACTTGTACTATATGTAATATTAAATTTAATTATTCTGTCTGTATTTTAATTTTATTTTTAAACTTTTTATTTCAGGATATTACTTAATTCGGATAACAACGTCATGAAATACGTCACCTCCTGTCGGAAACACGCCTCCTTTCCGATGTTGATGTTTAGAACTTTGTTGTACGAGATTAATTATATTTTATAAATATTTAAAAATGCCTATTTTGATAAATGTATTAATAGTTATACATATAATTGCACGTGGTCGATGTAAACAATACCAGCAATATATCATGATGTAAATAGTATTCTAGCATGCAATATCAGACTTTTACAAGACTTGTTAGTGTTTTTTGTTTGTTTGTGGTTTGTGGTTTGTTTGCCTCAAGAAAAAATAATATTGCTATGGATCTACTAAAATGTTACAAAGCTTTTAATGTGGTTTGACTAGTTCGTGTTTCTTGTTTGTCTTGGAAAAAAAGAATCTAGCTCTAAATCTAATAAAATATAAGCATAAGTTTTCACTGCAACTTCTTAATTATCTAATCAGAGGACTGACTGGGGTTTGAACAGCTGACCTAAAGGTTACCCCAAAAACCTGCAGACACACCGGTGGCCTGTACTACGAACTGGGGTTACTGGCTTATCGGGGTAACTTATCGGATTTAAGGTAGCCTGGGCAAAATGTAAGTGAACGAATATTAAGTCCACTTAAACTGTGGTACCTTAAATCCGACAAGTTACCCCGATAAGCCAGTAACCCCACTTTGTAGTACAGGCCACTGACCTGCTCACCCCTGATAAACACTAACAAGGGCACTTCTGAGGAGGCTGCGGGTAACTGAGTATTTTATAAGGCTAGTATCAGTGTCTACAATAATAGTTAATGAAATCATTTCCCTATTTGCTCTAACTTGTTACCAAAATATTTTATGTGCCAGCTACACTTCGGGTTCAATGGGAGGATTTAAAATTAGCCCTGGAGTCCTCATGATGACTTTTGCATAGTGGCTGTGGGGTTTCCCACGATGAAAATGCCCAGCGAGCTAAACAGCCAGTCCAGGCCTGTGCGCAAGTAATTCCCTTTCATTTTGAGAACCCATGATGTAAACATGTCTTGTCTTGCAACATTGAATACATGACATTAAATATATTTTAATTACATTTTCCAACTTTTATTTGGTTGCAGTATTATTTATTTAGATTTGAATTCTTTGCTGTTAGACCAGCCATTTCACATCAGTAACGTGAACAAATGTAAAAAACAACCTTTGCGCAACGTATAAAATACCAAAACTTGAATTTCTTTCGCTTTTCTTTTACGGGGTTAGTGGGCTTAGTTTTTAAAACCACTAAGTTAAATCTGCACCTAGATTGGCAGTTAATAAAAATATGATTAATGGCTCAAAATCATACCTCCTATTGTTGTTGTAATATTGTAATATTACTTGACACACGCTTTGTACTTGACTCCTGGTTGCTCTATGCTGGCTGTCAGTTGACACTGCCCTTCTGACTTGCCAAATGGGAAAATGTTAAGATCTTATTTATTTGCAGGATAATATGGTATCACACCTTGTGAGATCACAGTACTGGAATAGCTCCTGCCCATAAAATCTTCCACAAATCTTCAGCATCACCCCCCCCACTGGTTGAGTGAGCTCCCAACATAATTTACATTTTATTCATTTAGGAGATGCCTTTAAAGTTATTGTACAATTGAGAAAGCAGGTTAGCCATCTCTGGAGCAGTTGGGGGTTAAAGGCCTTGATCAAGGGCCCAGCGGTCAAATCACTCTGCCTGGGATTAAACCAGTGACTTTTCAATCACAGGCACAGCATCCTAACCCAGTGAGCTACACACTGCCCCTCAGTCAAACGTCACATGTTTCCTTAACCCAGCACATAGCACCCACGATTTTACAATCTATATGACACTGATACTAACAATACATTCATTTGCTATTTGTACAGGACAGAGTGCAAGAACATAGGAATTATTCAGTTTCCATTATTCATATATCCCAACTTGCTCTGCCGTGAGACACATATATAGAGGTGATAGTGAAGCCTGGGGCCTGAGCACAGGGTCAGCTATTTTTCCAGAGCAGTTTGGGGTTAGGGGTCTTATTTGAGGGCCCCGCAGTTACAAGATCATTCTGCCAGGTACGGCATTACCGCTGCACCTTTGACCTCACAGATTCACTTTTCTGATGAAGAATAGTGTTGCTGTATTTACCTAAATTGTAAAAACACTGAATGAATTACTTGTTCTCCATTCTGGCTGTATATGTCATACTGGATGAAAGCCCTTATATGAAAGACAAAATGAATCAAGTCAAAATGTAATGTGGTTTCCTAATAGGATTTCCAGGTTCTGGCAAAACACCCAGCCCAAGTACGTCCCAAAAACTGTACTAGACGGCCCAATACTAGCACAAATAAAACAAAAAAATACATATTTTTTTTTGTTATATATTTTTTTATATTTATAGACCTTGCACCTCATTTTATGAGGTAGCCTGTATTTCACCATTTTCTTAATTCCGGTTTAAAACAAGTAGCCAAAATAAAGTATATGTCAGTGACTCATTGTTTAAGTTACATTGTCCATCATAAATATAAGAAAAATTGAGGTATATTGCAGTTTTATATTTTAGTCACTAGCGTGGAGTTGACAGTATAGAGCTGAAATGCTGTTATCTGGTACAGCAACTGCAGGAAGCAGGTCTAACCCTAACAGTGCTGGAAGGTTGTCTGTCTTGCTTTTTCTCAATCTCACTGAATTTCTGTTTCCTCTGTGTTTTGTTGTCTGCACAGCTGGAGGGCCTTTTAAATTTCTTCCTGTTGTCAGTTTTGGCAACAGTTGGACATATAACCCAAAATATAACTGTGATTTCTCTTACAGGCTATTGTTTCTAATACCTACAGCTGTTCTATGTAATTCTTATGCATTGTACTCTATGTCAGAGTGCATCACTCGGCTGAGATGGGAAATTAATTAGTATTAGTAGTCCTCCACCCTATCTGTCCAAGTTCACCTTCAGTGGAACTTTATGCAATCAATAAACCCATAATGTGCAGTTTTCACTTACGTCCAATTTGCTTTTATGTAATTCCATTAAAAACACAATTAATGCCACATATTTACCTAGATTTAAGGCAATGTTTTTCCTCTACAAATGAAATTATGTGACAAACCAGATGTCCAATTGCGGAGCAATCCATAATGGCTTTGACTTCACCCAAAACCAAAACAATGTCCAGAACCCATAGTCGTAAAGCGGGCAGAAAGGTCAGTCAACCAAGCCAAGATAGACCCAGGAAAAGAATCTCAATCAATAGCTCTCTAAAGAATCAGGGTCAGGCAAACAATCAAAGGGTCAAACAACCCAAGTTATACTAATACTTTAGGGCAGTGTTTCCCACCCTGGTTTTCGAGGACCTCTACACAGTCCACATTTTTGCTCTGGACTGTCAGGGGGTCCTCGAGGATTGGGTTGAGAAATATTGGTCTAGGAAAATGCGCAGCAGGGAGTACATTTCATGATACATCAGAATGAGCTGCTGGAAACAACTGGCATTTAACAAGTTACACAGAAAACAGTAAGCAGTTGATATTACTTACTCATGGAAGGTGATCAGGGCAGAGTAGAAGGTTGTATGGAAGATCCCAACTGGCTCTGGAATTAAACACCTGACAATTGGATAAAAGTTGATCGATTGGTTGAAATTTATTGCCACTTTCAAAGAAAAAGGATATTGAGGATAACAGATCCTATTGGTCCAGCAATATTTTAGCGGGAAAATCTATCATATATTTGTAGACGTCAACACAAATTTCACACAGAAAAACAAGAACTTCATAGCGGAGCCAATCCCGTGGTCTGTGTGGATCCCAATGCCCAGCGCAATGACAGAGACACTGTGCTGTAAATATGGTGCCATCTTTCAGATGAGACGTAAAACTGAGGTCCTGACTCCCTGAGGTCATAAAAGATCCATGGTCCCATTGGTGGTTCCCCAAAGCCCTGGCAAAAATTGCCCACTGTAACCCTTTTAAATATGGCCTCCTTATCATCCCCTATATCTACTTGGTGAATTCTCTCCTGCCCCTTTATCACCATAGCTATTGTGTCATGAGTGTACTGGCATAGTCGTCGCATCATCCAGGTGGGTGTTACACAGTGGTGGTGGAAGAAGTGGTTCCCATTTGGTTCTGTAAAGCGCTTTGGGTGTCTTGAAACGTGTTATATAAATGTAGCATTCACATTCATAAGCTAATGTGCTATATGTCACTCTTTCCACAGTTTAACAGCAGGGCACTAGACAGCACCGTCAGAAGTCCAGATGCTTTGCTGAGCAGTAGAATAGCTTTTTTGAATGAATCATGGTCTTTCCTATAACTAAAAGATTGAGAAAGGTAATGTGAAAAACATTTGTCTAGGGAGAGTATTTCTATGATGCCATCTAGATAGTCCTAGATGGAATGTTCCCTCAGACATCCATAAGCACATTCCTCCATACCCCAGGACAGCCGTTAGTCGTTACTTGGTCCACATCTTCTCATTTATCCTGACTGGTTTAACATTCCAAGAGTACCACCTTCTGCCTTTTTCAAAATAACCTTCTTAAGAGGTTGTATATACTTGAGTGTTGCCCAATAGGCTTTTGAAATAACTAAAAAAGATTGCAGGTGAATCAGAATTAGTGATATTAATTATCCTGAAAAGAGTCCTAAACAATTAAGAAACACATTTTTGTAAATTCCTCATATAAACAGTGTAAATAAGTAGCAGTTCAAGTCCACTGAAAGGTCTATTGGTATTACCTTACTCCATAAACACTTTCACAGTTATATAGTTAATATATCAAATTAACCTCACAATAACCAATATTATTCCATAGCCTACAGTTATACATATTTTACATATTGCTGAGACAATTCAAATATTGACTCAAGATATAATTAAAAACCTCTCCTGGGATTCAGATCTTGTGACCCATTTGAAGATTTGCATAATTTTAGATATGCATGATGACGTGTAGACGTGATAGTAGAGCTGGACATTTTAGGTCCACAAATTAATGTTGTTTCAATCAATCAGTTAAGTATAATGAGTCACAGTCACAGAGCTGATGATGCGGAGCGTAACGTCAAATTTTAAAAAGCTTAGCATGGTTTCCAGTCCCTCCCATTTGTGCTTATCCGTGTTCACTCCAGTGATTTAATGAATATCAACATCATAATATATGTAAGTATATGTAGTATAAAACATGAAAAAAAAATCAAAATATTTCACATAACCACCTGGTGTCTTAATGCGAAAGTGTAACATAACTACGATAGACGTCAAATTTTAAACCGATAATATCTAGCGATGCACTTTGTCCTGTAGGACAACCAGGCACATATTTAATCTAGGAGTCAGGGAGTACCGAGTAGTCTACCAGTTTACAGTTAAGTTAACCATTATCACAAGAGGAATAAACATAAAATTATTTAAATACTCCTATTTTTGCATACACAGATCCAGTGAAAAGATCTACTCACTCGATTAACCGTGTCGTTCTTGTCATTGTCCTCTTTTTGAACTGTGACGCTCACGCTGCAGCCAGTGAAAGTTACTTTGCATGAACTGCGTTCACCAGGTGCGCTTCTTGAACGCTACCGAAGTCTTGAAAGGTTGTGTTCTTGGTCCAATTCTGTTTTTTTTTACTTAGACTATTTTTCTTGCGTGGTCACATATTTAGATCCCAACTGAAAAGAGCCTTAGACTGCTTTGGCGAGTCACTGTCCTCCACAGACCCAACATCTTATATGGAACATTGGACCACTTCACTGTTTTATGTTGATGGATAGATTGTATGAAAACCAAATTAACCCGAGGAAAAAAGCACAAGAATTTCCTGTGCAGAGAACATATTTAACTACCTTTAGGCTGTCAAGAATGCTTTGCGGTTGGCTAACTGAACCAGAAATATGTTAATAGCGTAGATACTTACCATACCAAATATGGTAATATTGTTACGTGTTGGGTCCGCTAGTCTTCGAGTATTCGCCATCTGGAGCTGTTTAGTGCTACAGAATAAAAAGGATTGTAGGCAGAGAACTACATGACTACTCAATTTCCTTCAAGTGTTATCTAGCTTGCGTATTTCTGCTAAACGTTAAAATTCTAAAGGATTTATATAGGCTAATAACATAGTAAACCCATCACAGCTTGATTTCCTACTAGGTGTAGGTAATTATTGGTTTACATGTAGGACTGGTATCTGTATCTGGAGTTATTTCCTCTGTGGAGCTGTAGTTAGTCACAACCAAAGGCAAAGCACGAAGTATTCGATTACTGTTATTATTCACCGCTGGTGCATTGATTACTTGGAATATTTCATTGTCATTACAATGGATTATCATTAATAGATTATGTTGATGGGTATCATTGATCTCGTTTCAAAATAATTGCGTTTTAGAAAGCTTGTCATGGTTCGCGAAAACACGTCAATGAAACCAACCGAAATGTTGATTGCATTATACGTTGTGTTTTCATGGATGTCTTTACGAATATGTTCTTACAACGTGTAATTCCCCGGTAGCGGTAAAAATCGCAAATAATCGCAAAAAAAGCAGACGCCCGAGGCGTTCCGAGTAAGGGTAAATTCATAATTCAAAAAGAAAGGGGGGGGGGGATGAGACGGGGTGGTGCTTGGCTTGGAAAGCGAAAACGCCAAGAAACATTCCTGGCATAGTTTGGGAACAGTTCAGCAGTCAGCCACCGGTACGTCAGCTTTCACTACGGTATAAAAGAGTTGCTGTGCTGCGTTTAGGCAGACTGCAACTCCAAGCTGATCTCTGCACAGATCTCACAATCGCAGCATAAGAAATAGGGAAGGGCAAAAATTAACGAAGACTACAATTATACACCCGATAAAGTCAACGATCGAGTCGCAAATATATTTTTCTGCCTGAAAATCGCGGGAAAGGTGGAGAATGTTTCTCTTATTCATACTTTGTCTTCTCCTTGGAAGCTTCAGTATGGTAAGTTCAGTGTAAATGTTTATTTATTGTTATAGTTTTTTTTCCTATTGTGAACGCGTGCCGATATTTTGCAGAATGTGTTTAATTTTAAGTTATGTATATATATATATATGAAAATACCGTTTTGCGAATTGCTTCTGGTGATCTTACGTTACCAAATCAGCTGTAGTGCTGAAAACTGCAAAGCACCTAGGGTCTAACAGACGAAATGAAGACGGGATCGGACTTTTTCGATAGCTGTTAAAGGTCTCTTAAAGCTTTCATTTATTCACAGGTGCATTGTTCCTGCTCGGCGAAATGCGTGTGTCCTCGTGAGGTTCCCGTCTGTGCACCGGGAGTGAGTCTTGTTTTTGATGGATGTGGGTGTTGCAAGGTCTGCGCCAGACAGCTTAACGAGGATTGCAGCAAACTGGAAACATGCGACCACACGAAAGGACTGGAGTGCAACTTCGGGGCCAGCCTGGGTGAGACGCGAGGCATATGTCGAGGTATGCATATACCAGGCGAACCATTTTACTTTAAAACAATATAACTTTCTAGCGTGAACCTGCTTTAGTTGGTGCACGATTCCGTTTCGTTTCAGTAAATTCCGCTGTGTGGAGTATTAGTCATGATAACAGATTCTGTTAACGAACTGAAAGCCGACACTTTGTTTTACTACTGTTCTTTGTAGAAAATTATAGTTCTGTTATAAACGAGATACTGTCTTTTCAAACAGCTAAGTCAGAGGGGAGACCCTGTGAATACAACAGCAAGATCTATCAGAATGGTGAAAGCTTCCAGCCAAACTGCAAGCATCAGTGCACCTGCATCGATGGAGCCGTGGGATGCATTCCACTCTGCCCTCAGGAGCTCTCCTTACCCAATCTGGGATGCACAAACCCCAGGCTTGTGAAGGTGCCGGGCCAGTGTTGCGAGCAGTGGATCTGCGAGGAAAGCAAGCAGACTGACTCCATTAACATAATCTTCAAGGAAGGCTTGACAGATGAGTCAGAGAACGACCTCACCAACAGAAATGAACTTATCTCCCTGGTTAAAGGAGGTCTCAAGTCTCTACCTGGTGAGAATCGAATTCTGTGTGCTTATTGTTGACTGACATTGGTCATCTTTGTGTATTATAAGCTAACATTGGGTACAAATTGCTCATCCTGTTTTTTTCACTGTTTTGCAGCCTTTAGAATCCAACCTGAGAGCCACATGTTCGATGAACAGAAATGCATCACCCAAACTACAGCTTGGTCCCAATGCTCCAAGTCCTGTGGGAAAGGCATTTCCACCAGGGTCACCAACAATAACGAAGAATGCAAACTAGTGAAGGAGTCACGCCTCTGTGAAGTACGGCCATGTGCCCAGTCCTCCTACTCTGCTCTAAAGGTATAATCACGTCTCCAGAGTAATTATATCTGCAATAGAATTAGCTTTCATGAAAACTGTAAAAGCATCAGCCATAGAGAAACCGCTTAGCAAAATGCTCTTGGCTTTGTCTTTTGTAACAGAAGGGAAAGAAGTGCAGCCGGACCAGAAGATCCAGTCAGCCAGTGAAGTTCACCTATGCAGGTTGTAGGAGCCTCAAGAAGTACAAGCCCAAGTACTGTGGTACCTGTGTGGATGGCCGCTGCTGCAGCCCACAGCAGACCCGAACGGTAGCGGTCAAGTTCCGCTGCGAAGACGGCGAATCTTTCAATAAGAACGTCATGATGATTGAGTCCTGCAGGTGCACCTTCAACTGTCCCCGGGGCACCGAAGGTTCTCACCCCTTCTACAGACTCTTCAATGACATCCACAAGTTTCGAGACTAAGCCCTATTCAGTTATCGCAACCATCAACAAAGCATTAGGGCTAATTGAAACTGAGGGGCTCACATTACATCTAACTGAACACCATCCCTTTAAATTCCCAAGGAATTATGGACGTATCTCGAAGACTAAAGGAAATGCACTATGTAGCCAAAAACTATGCCAG
The DNA here is from genome assembly GCF_023856365.1 of Brienomyrus brachyistius. NCBI lineage: Eukaryota > Metazoa > Chordata > Actinopteri > Osteoglossiformes > Mormyridae > Brienomyrus > Brienomyrus brachyistius. Next base: position 7,950,526 of record NC_064547.1, on the reverse strand, counting down.
CATAGTTGTTTCTTTTTTGTTATCCTTGCTTCATAATATTGGAGCAATATTGTTAGCTTCATAATGGAGCAATTTGTAATAAAATTTGTAGCGTGAAGTTGCTAATACTGATTAGTTTTGTATATTTTGAATTATGAACGCCAGACATGACTTAAACTGTATAGATTCATGTATATGTACATACACAAGTAATTTAACTCTTTGTTTTATGACTTGTAAAGTAAGACAGACATTAGGCTTGTTCAACTACTCTGTGGTCACATTCCGTCCCAATGTGGACAAAATGATTCACTTTTTGCGGCAGCTATTAAATAACGTCTCCATTTCAGCATTGAAAGAGAAAGTGTGTTAAAAAGAATGAATGATTTATCATTATTTATCAAAATGTAGCTACTTTATTTGAACATTAAGTGTTATACTGAAGTAAATTGTTAAATAATAATTTTATATGTTATAGACAAAAATATAGATTTATTTATGAAACATTGTATTTCCTCTATGTTTTATTAAAAGAAAAATAAAGCTGAAAATAAAGACTTACGGCTGTGGAAATCTGATTCAAAGTTATATTACTTTGTAAGTTCCAGAAAAAGGGAATTGCTTTACTGCTAGTTTATGGACATTTCCACATCTAGCCATACTAATAAATTCAAATCTACATTTATTTTAAGTTAACATTTTTAATTCAGCTTTGTCCTTTTCACTAGTTCTAGTAAGGGCATGATTCAAAAGAAACATGGTAATAAGGTGAATGGTATGCCAGGAATTTCAAGTACTTACACAGCCAGACCTGGGGGCTGTGTAAAGGATACTTTTATTACAAAACAAAACTACACATTGCAGATAGTGTGCCATCTTATGATTTCAGGGTGCCCAGACTCATCAACAAATTCAAGGTAAAATTTAGGATCAAATGCACATATATTATGGAAGGACCTAATGAAACAGTTATTTTTCAAAGGACTTATTGCCCATTTATTTTGACCAAATATAAACCGTCATAAATCCAAGTATGCAAAGAAACAGCAGGTGAAGATATGGTGGAAATTATCTTAAGCGCCAAACTGGGTAAATCTTTATATAAATTTATGTTGCGGAATCTTTCATCCAGGTAAAGAAGCAGCTCTGGAATGTTCTACTGGATTAGAAGACACTCTGATAGGCTGCAGATGCTGCAAACTATTTCTAGGCATCATGTCAACTTCGTAGGGTGGCACAGTAGTTGGCAGCGTTGTCTCGCATCTCCACCCTGGTGATGGAGATTTTCCTTCCACAGTTGAAATACATGTAGTTAGGCAAACTGGTGTCTCTAAATTGCCCATAGTGTAGCATTGTGTGAGTGCATGCATGTTATGAGCTGTTTAATGGACTGGCATCCCATCCAGGGTGTATGTTAGCCTTGTTCATTATGCTGCCTGGGTTAGACTCTGCCCTCTCCTGTGATCCAGAACAGGACGTGAAATATGGATGTCAACTTCAAAATATCTACGGAGACCTGTGATTTACCTGTAAAAGGTGAATTACAGTAAGTGTCTACAAATCTTATAATCGGATAAGTAGCATATCTGTGGAAGGTTCATCAAAAGCATTCTGAAGAACATATCCTTTAGGTTCATGTTCAAAATAGCTGCAAAATACAATTACTGTGAACATATGTACTTATTTAGAAGTTAACATGTTTCCGTTTATGTTTACATTATCAGAGCATAGAATTTTGAAATATATATTAAGGGAATGTGCTGATTTCTTTGTATTTGAGAGTAAATTTAAAACCATACAGTGCTGAAATATTTCAGGCTTGTCATTTACAAAACAAGCATCCTAGAGATGAATAAAACTTCAGCAACACGTACAAATTAATTCCAGAGAAAACATTTGCAGGCACACTTTTTCAAAACACCTTTGGAAAACATTGCATAAGTGTTGTTCTCAGCAATGGCACACAGAAGCACTAAGAGTCTCTGACACACATATACACCTTCAATTTTAAGACTTAACGGATGACATCATTCCCTGAAACAAAGAGTGTTTATAAGACAAAGGCATTAACAATTCAGCTTGATTAAACGTACGTAATGCAGGGGGCCTAACAGCCAAAATGGCAGAAACGGTTGGAGACCACCACATGTTTATGTCACCTCTTTTACAGGCCTCATGTTTATAACTCCGGGTCAATTTTCTGTATACTGGGCCCAAATAAGCAGGCATTTTTATAGACATCCTTCTCATAAAACCGTATCTTCGCCTTCAAAGTGCCATCTTGTGGTCATAAGGGGAAAAACTTGCACAGTCACAGAGCAAATCCAAATCTGATCTCACATTAAAAGCATTTAGTGTTACATAATATATTGCAAAGTTAACAATCAGTATAACAAACCTAAAGTGTAATTTACACTTTTGTAACTTTTATGACTGTCAGTAAAAAAAAAGAAGACACTGCAAGACTTTCTGCGACTCCCAAAATCTATATATAAAGTATATATATGTACACGACAAACTACCCTGAAATCCAAAACTGCCATATGAAATTTCTGACAGAATTCTTGAAAACTGCTCATTATTTAAATATATGGAGAGGTGGTGAGTGAAAATACATGCAGCAGCTAAATATGGACTATATAAGGGAAGATATAACAAACAATGGATATTATACATTGATCAAGGTCTGATCATTTATTCTGATAATTGTATTGTACTGGCAGACTTTGGAAGATTTATGATTTCTGTAGTCTGTTTCAGTCTTCATGCTGAATGTGGATGATCTGCGTACGTTTATTGCCATTAGGTAGAACAGACCATCTTGTAAAAACTGCAATGTGATTTGTTAGTTGTTTCCATACTATGCTAGCCTCCCAAAAAAAACAAAGTACTGGCACAGTGTATGACGTAAAAAGCGTTTCTTGCCAAAAGCTGGCCAGGGTGTGGGCCCTGAAGTCACAGTCTGGGTAAAGTAAGTGAATTATAAAAGATGAATACTTACACATCACATCATCCTCAGCAGGCTGAAGATGTAAGCAATGACGCAATTCCCCTGTAAATGCCCTCAGATCCCCCGCGCTTACATATGAATAATGACGAGGTGGACTTAGGAAAAATTACCCTCCAATGATGTACAATTTGCTGGAGCCTCGCCCAAAACCATGCTGAACAATAGCTTTTGTTTATTCGCTCAACAAGTTGCTGAGCGATGGCAGAGTGCGACCGAAGCTGTTTATGGCTGGGATCCATGGTAATAGGTCATTTATGACTGGAGTGCTGTGGAACTTTTTTGTTAATAAACAGTGACAGGCAAATAAACTTTCACCATGTTCAGCACAACTGTTGCATTGTATTAAGCATAAATTGTGCAATAGGATATTAATCTAGACAAAAAAAACGTAACAAGAATATACACTAACTTTAATCAGGGAAAGCACTTAATGACAATAATAGTTTATGTAATAATTTACCACCAATAACTCAACTACAATCATTTGTTTTTAATCACCAAGTGAATGCTGAACACTTTCAAATATACATGTTTTATAAATGCTATAAAATGCTAAAAAAGACATTTGTTTTCCCTAAAGCCACTGAGATGTTTGTTTGAAAAAACTGCCCCCTTTTAAACAGTAGACATTATGGATTAGACTATAAAGATTAAAACAAGGATGTTTAATTAGGATGTCTTTGGACATTCTTTTCTGTGCTTTTAAGGAACATCTGTGCTTTGTCAAAACATCATAGCTCCACAACCACCTTGGTGGGTCTGCTTAGGCTCGTGCATGGTTGGACAGCCTCTCATACTGTGAGAAAACAAGGCTTCATAGGCATGTATAAACCTTTCACAAATAAATACAGCTATACTAGCAAATAATCTGAGCATTTTATGCATTCCTGTCATTCCTGTTAATCTATATTTATTTGGACAAATAATTTGAATTATATTCCCTGCTTTGCACACAATATTTCCTGGGATATAAAGCCCACTGTTAATTGGTACTGGATAAATGTCTATAGAAAATGGATGGATGAATGGATGGATGGATGGATGAATGGATGGATGGATGGAATCTAATCAGGAAGGAATAACAGAAATGGCCACATATATGAAGCCTACAGTCCAAGAGCATGTGGCGTTTAACATTAGTCTGAGGGAAGTCTGATAGTAATTAAATTCATTTGTTGAGGTTTTCTCCAGCAAGCTGGTTTGTGGAGGATATCAGTGCAGGAGCATGCACAAGTCTTGCTTTCCCCAGCCACAATCCATTCTAGGCTAAAAACTGAAGCAAAACTTGTTTACAAGTCATTTGGTGAAAATGTGGGATGCTGAGAAGTTTTACAATGATTACCTTTCTACTGTTCCTCAAACAAAGTTCGAAAAGAGATTGGGTACCAGGCAAATATAAAAAAAGTGTTATGTTTCATTTCATACTGGTTCAGCTTTTTATGCGTTAATATATAAATGCAGCTGCTTGGAAAGAAACTATGGTAGCTTTTAATACCATATATACTAATGCAAGGGCTTACCAGAGCTGTAGTCCGGGGATCTTCACTAAAATGGGGGCCACAAGTAAACTTATTTAATAAAACGTTTAACTCCACCCCTCAGCCCTGTTGACAACATTTATCATCACCGACACACCCCCTCAGCCCCCAACAACTTTCACCTCTCACTGCCCCCCCCCCCCCCAACAACACTGCGAACCCCACCCCCAGAACGACAACTGTAGCATCGTGGAAAACTGCAGGGGGGGGATCTGACAACTTAAATAGCCCAGAGGCCTCTGACCACACTAACGTGCCCCTGCATCTACTAAGAAACACTGCAGCGGTTCAAGCTAAAATAGTGTGGTTTTATAAAGCATGATGTGCCGACAGATTAATACGCTCTTTGAAAGAGCAGCCAGTTCAGAATTTGTTTCCTGGTTTAACCAACCATTTCGTTAAAATAGTTACAGGCTATTCTGAAACAGCCATTATTCGTTGACTCTGCTCCATTACAGGAATTAGGACACCGTATCATTACTCAACGACATAAGGCCATTTAGATTTCTGAATAGCAATAAAATGTCAAAGATGCATTTGTTGTTCCTTACATATTAAAATAGTAAATATTAATCTTGACCGTTTGCAGTAATACTGCAGATTTTTGGTGTCTGTGGTCATCGCATCAATTTTATCAAAAGCATTTTAAACATAATGGAAAACAACAAGTCCAGATGCAAAGCATTACAGTAAGGATTATAATTCCATGTGCAAACATTTAGTAATAACTTTTTTGTTATAAATGCAAATTTGATGCATTTCTTGTGCGGTTGGCATAAGATCTGCTGGGGGATTACATAAGATCTTCAGGTACTGCGTTTATTAATTGTAGTTTGTTGATTAGCCGAAGACTTATTTCAAAGTTCTGTAGTAGATTAAGCTTCCATAAGACATTAAAATGGCTGGACATGTGCTAAGGTAGGTGACTGATTCGACTGACTCCATAGTTGTCCCCAAACTCCTTATTTTTTAGCACACAGAAAAGTACTGACAACTGAAACTGATTATTTTGGTCAAGGTCAAGGAGAAACCTAGAGCAGCACAAGGCACTGGGCTGGAGTACACCCAGGGCTGGACGCCAGTCTCCCACACAGCACAGATGAGAACTTAAGGCAGTGATTCCCAACCTAGTTCTTGGGGACCCCCCCCCCCCCCCCCCCACCCGCAGACAGTCAATGCTTTTGCTTCCTCCCAGCTCCTTGCCAGACAGACTACATTTGACTGCCCCAAGGACACTGGGCCCAGTTGAAAGTAAATTGGGCTGCAGTGTGACCCCTTTGCTGTCACTGAACAATTCAATACATATCATTGGCTGATGATAAGCTTCTCCTGTATGAATTATGGCCCTTCTTATGGCCTCCCCCCACCTTAAAAAAATCGTAGAATCAGATATTAAAAATGAAAGTGATTTTCCACTTTGCATAACATTTTCTTTTAGACTGAATGGAAGAAATATGTGCTGTGCAATTTGGGGAATAGCAATAAATTAAGTGCTGCTGATTCTATTTAATAAATGATTCATGCCCCCCTACCCCCAATCCCCAGAAGAAAAAAAATACTTTCCTCCAATGAAAGGTTAAAGTGGTTTACACAGTTCATCAGACATGCAGTCGCACACCTTGCTCTTCCACTGGGAACTCACATGGTGCGCCAACACTAGGAGAACCTCATTTCTCAAATTGAACATAGATCACCAATGGCAGAGGAAGCCCCTGTTCCCATTCCTCCCAGGTGACAGCTAGGTGGGGGCCGCAGTCAGTACAGGACCCCCAGTCTCTTAAGAAACTACTTCTCAGAGGTTAATGTTACACTGTCGCGATGAGAACAGCACACGTCTGGGGTCCTGACAAAACTACGGATCTTTGATCATGTAACGAATGGGCTAGGGAGGATAGTAAAATCAATCTTACTTTGCAGAGTTCATTCCTTTTACGGCTGTGATGAAAATTTCCTCAACATAGCTACAACCAAAAGAAAGCAAAATCTATTTTATCAACAATACATGTCCAGGATGCAACTGACAAAATATTTTGGTTAGACAGATTAGAAACACACATTATACCGTTAAAATATACCTGGAGTCATCTGACCAGGTGCCCTGAATTTTAGCAATCAGAATCATTTTCTCCCAAAATCTGACACAACAAATACTTATACTAATGGTTAATACACCAATATTATAAAAGTTATTAGCTAGCTGCTTATATTTTCATCCAAAGGAGACAGCTTACTGATGTCCCAAATTTTCCAGAATGATTGAATATTTTTGCGGTGAATGCACTAGACTGACATGAACTACCAGTGATTGCAGGCCAAGAAAAACCACTGCTGTAAATGTGACTAAGCAGAGCTGCTTACACATTACTAACGCAATGAGTTGTGGGATCACAGAGGGTGAATGTACGCAATGTACTCTGCCATTTAATGAAAAGGTTTGATTGTCATATGGGATACAGGGGAGTGAGCCTGCCGACCAGAATCTGCTAGCAATTCGGTGTAGTATATCCAAATCAAACGGAGTCTAATTAAGGTTTCATCAATTTTAATTTGAAATGAAATGGTCTTGCTTGCCAGTAGAATACAAATTTTTCTGGGAGAATCAGTAGTGCTATGGTGAGTACTCAGTAATTTTACAAGTTTACCATAAAGTGCTTAAAAGTAAATTGAAGTAACTTTTCTCAGCGGTGATCATAAAACAGGAAAAAAAAACAAGGCCAAATTTGGGGAAACTATTCCCTGAACTCTTTATAGAAGGTAATCAAGTACTATTTATGGAAAACAGCATCTCCAAAAAGCAGAAACAGGAAGCACAATTGTATATAGCAGTGTTTCCTAATCCGGTCCTTGGGGACCCACAGACGGTCCACATTTTTGCTCCCATCGAGCTTCCTGCTAGACAGTCCACATATTTGCTCCCTCCCAGTTCAGTGGGAGCAAAAATGTGGACCGTCGGTGGGTCGCCGAGGATCTGATTGGGAAACACTGGTATATAGTATATATAAATGTCTTGACAATGGAACACAGTGATTGGGAGCGAGTGATGTTCTACCTACCCAGCTCTTATGGACTGAGAACAGAGCGATGCAGACAATGTCTGTACATTGAATTACGCCAGAATGCGGAATCGTTCTTTAAACATTACTACAGGATAGCTGCTTCATTTATAGATACCATTTTTATGGTTTTGGCTGTATTATGTTTATAAGAGAAAAAAATGTTTAACATAAAAGACAAAAAGGCATCTCTTGGGGAGACATCTGCACTGACCTTCTGACAATGCCGTTTGGTGTCTTGTCACAACACTTCTGTTTTATGGGAATGTTGCAAGAGGCAGTCCATTGTCATCTACTGTGTCACAGACAGGGTTCGAGCTTAGAGAGCTGTACTACTTCAGTGGATTTGACAAATGCCTAAAGCCGTGTGTCATCAGGACAGTGATGATAATTAATACCATGTATGTGAACGTCATCACAAAATGATTGCATGTATCAGAGGAACAATAGTGGCCTCAGCTACAGTGGGCTGAGGGGTGGACTAACTTCTCTGGGGGTCCTAGGCTGACATGGGTAGGAGCCCCCCTAAGGGGGCCACTCGAGATATAAAACATACTATGAAACAATGGGACATCAATAATATTCTAATCATTGTGTGGGGTGCCAGCAGTACAACTTACTGATCAGGGTGGGGGGCAGGAATGCTGTCGGTAAAATTTGCTGATGGGGGTAGGGGGGTATGGCGCCAGAGGATCAATCGGTCAAATTTAAGAAGTAAAATCATTCCCTCGTTTGCTAAGGTTAGTGTTGAAATTCGCAGACATTTCTTTGTCTTCTCTCCACGTTTGTCCAGAAGTTGCCTACTACTCTAGCGAGACAAATGAGATCTAATGTCACTCTTGCATCTTTATGCCATCTTCTTATTCTTACTCTGTGCCAGTTCCTTTGGCAGTGAACAACCGGTCGACTCCAGTAGTAAAAGAAAGCTGGGTAGCGTGATGTCTCAAAGAAGAATAGTCCATTACAGCTGCGACGAGGGCAACTTTGTCTATCCTGAAAACTGTCCCAAAAATGCAAATCACATACATGTTGCTATCATTTAAATAACCATATTATGTTATATCCTTAAAACTTTGGGAAATTCTGTCTTCATGGGGTCCCTGGTTTTTAGGGCCCCGGGGGGCTGCCTACTCTTCCCTTGTAGTAAGTCTGCCCTTGACTGGGCTCTTGGAATCTCCCACGTTTACTACTGAGTGCTGCGAAAATTCACCATTATGTGGAAGAAACGAATTCTGAAAGAATGATCATAAAAAAAAGCAATGAGACAATGGGTATAAACACAGGAAAAGAGACATTATCACAGTCAAAGGGAAAAAGCAATTCATAACTCAAAGCGATCAATTGTTGTTGTTGACAAACCACAGCACATAACAATGAAAGGTATCCTCTGGGATTAAGCCATATATGACATAGCAGGGGCAGCTAATTCAGCACCCGGGGAGCAGTGCTCAAAGATATCACCTTGCTCAAGAAAAACCAGCTGCATGGCTTTTGTCCCGTTTGCTATAGAACTGCTTAAACTACTGATCAAATTCTGAGATAAAATACCGGCTCCTCACAATGAAGGACAGATATCGCTTCTTTTCACTCAAGCTATCCCAGGTATGTATAAAACTGATTATTTCATGTGCTCCTGTCAGAACACCTATAATTCAATGGCCTTGTATAGCTATTAATCAGGGAATGGTGCTAGAGATAATCTGTAAGATATCCTTTGAGATATTTTAAAAGCAAATACAAATAAAGCAAATGCAAAATTAGCTTTGGCAGTTTCTCATTGATAGTCATTCGTGTCAATGTGGCTTACAGTTTTAGGAAATTTCAGACAGCACCATCAAGATTTGCTTTGATGTCGGCCACTCTGGACCCTGGTCTCATCCCCACATCAAGCCAAACGTTCATCCAGTCACACCCAGTCAGCTGTCACGCAACCTCCTTAAACTAAACACTAAAGCACACCTGTAGCTTATCATCATCATTTAAGTGGTATGGCATAAAGCACTGGGAATTCAATTAACACTCTGTGAAGTACTGAGTATCCCATCATACTGAGCTTTTGTTTCATGACCTGCTTCCTGTGTATGTCGTCCACTTGCTTTTATAATTTTTTTTGTCTTCATCTTTGGTTATTTGACCTGTATTCCCCATATTGACTTCTGCTTGTGTTTGGACTATGGATTGAGATTGTGATTTGTATTTATTTAACTTTATTTGCTTCTGTCTAGATCTTCTCCATGTCCAGTTATTACGCCTGGGACACACTTGGCTATGTCAGCAGATGTTGCACGCTCATACTGCTACACCAATTGCCAGAGACATTAAAGGTTTTTCAGAAGGTGTGTTATTGAGAGAGGAGCATCATTTTATAATGTCAAAGAAGGACTAAGAGGGCATTGCAGGTTCCTTATCTTCATGCTCCCTATGAGCCATGACAATAAACCTTGCCGTGAAATCCCTGCTGGACTTTAACTAGGAGACAATCAAGTGAAGACTCAGTAAGAGATTACCTGCATTTCTTGGGTTCAGTGAGCTCAGTGTCAATCTAAAATCAATTTTGTACGTGTTAAAAAACCTAACGGTAATAATGGAATAAAAAAGATCAATATTGCCCTTGGAGAACTGCAAAGTAGAGGAGAAAGTAGAACCAGAAAAGTTTATTTCTGGACACAAGTTTTGATAATATTTTCTGGTTGATTTCAGTCTTGGTGAGACTTGATGGTAACATACTAAAGTCTCTCCTTGAGAAAATTTACAATTGCAATGTACAGTTAGCAAAATCAATCAGTGTTATTACTGAAACATTAAGAGGGTCGGAGACAAAGATTACGATTTATGCAAATAAGGAAAAATAATTTAAGAAAGACAGAATCTGAAGTCATAAAATGCCATAACCTAGGTACGAAAAAATGTAATGGCTCTCACAAAGCTGTCAGTGCATTAATATAACATTTCTTGAATGAAAAGAGAGTTGTTGGACTAATTAATTATGCACACTATCTTGCTTTCACTGTCCTCTCAAGCAACCTGGTGTCACTGCATGCAAGAGGTGAGATGCTGCTCTAGACTTACGACATTAATGAGAACTATCACAGTCGCAAGGTGAGACCTAAGGCATTGCGGCAATGCTGTTAAATGTAGCTAGCGGTGATGGAGCCGATTAGCAACCAGTGTGCTATAAATAGCCAGTGTTTCTCAGAACCACACCCATTTGTTGGTCCACTAAGCACCGATGTAAGAGACACCAAGATCTCGATAAATTTGCAGTACATAAATTACCACGAATTTGCTCAAGGTCTTGCTGATTAATTATAAACTTTGTAATCATCACCTAAAGGTGCCCCAGAATGCCAAAAGCAGTTTTAATCATCTTTGAGTTGGCATTAACATACTACGCTTATGATACGTGCTTCTGCTTCTCTGTGCAGAAATGCTAAGGTAAATCACAAAAGGCCTCCTGTTTCAACACCTTTGAAAACATACATAAAATTGAGAGGTATACACTCATAAATAGAGAAATGAATAATAAGATCTTCTCCTTTGTGATTGACCTGAACAAAGCTGGTGTGTATCAGAGACACAAATAAACCAATGACAACTTTTTATGGGAAAAACCAAAGCCAGCTAAACCCCATAAAACAGCAATTTGGGTCCACATATTATTATAAAATTAATGGACAGTTGTAAAAGCAAAATGCTAAGCTGTTAGCTAAAGGTTCATGCTTCTGGAATTACTATCCTGCCATTCTCTTGGCTTGACTTTTCTTGGATATGCTTTTGCACATGATTTTTAGCACCCAGACGAAGAGCCATCAAGAGGATTATGAAGAAGCCCGGCTCATATTTTTGATTAATGGTGCTGGGCAACTCGAACACCAGTGCTAACAAGCTGCATGTGGAGTCTACTAATCATTCCTTCAGCTAATAAATAAATCATACCAAAATGAAAGGGAGAACTTCTCGATTTTATGGCAAAGTTGCCAATACTGTGGCTTATTAAATCTCGTATAGACTTCTACCGATAGACTTCTGCTTAAAACTCCCCTCACCGGCTCTAAGAACTACAGAATGTACTTGCAAAAATACAAAAATAATGCCATTCACGGGAAAAATATTATAATACCAATTAAAATATTCTTTAATTTTATAAGGATTTGGATTCCAGATTATAAGCACCTATACCTGATTGAATAAGAAAAGCTGTTTCTGCTTAGAGTACTGGCTCTGTCCTATCATTACTTTAGTCACTATTATAACATTATATATATATATATATATATATATATATATATATATATATATATATATATATATATATATATATATATATATATAATGTATTCAACTTACATCCTAAAAGTGTCTTAAGCAGACCCTGTAGCCAGGGGTAAAAACAAAAACAAAAAGAGTGGTGTGTTACTATCCCTTTAAGGGTTTTCAGATGTTTTCTTCATAGGAAAAGCAAATGACTTCTATTCCAAAATATTTTATCTTTAGTTTACAAATTAAAGTTAAAAGGGGCGGCAAAGAATCACTTCCCAAAACTCCAGTGATCTTCAGTTAGGACATCCTAAAGACGACCGAGTGCTGCAGCGCAGATGGAGATGAACACATGGGCTGGATGCTTTGTAAGAATGCCTTGCTGCCTTCCGCTTAGAAAGGATCGGAGCCACTGTTCCCAGCCAGATGGCAGCGTTATGTAACACAACACACCAAGAGAAAAAAAACGCAGAAAAGTGCATAGCTGGCTCAGTAAGAGAGTCACGAGGTCATACGTTTCCACTTGAAGGTGCTCAAGCTGGAAGTCTGAGGGGAATCCCTGTGCAGGTGTGGAGGTATATTCCATTTTTTCTCCTGGTAGAGGAATTTATGATTGTTTGCTTAAGCTTGCCAATGCATCTGTGTATGGGAGGAGAGTAGCTGATGTGCGGAGAACCCTGTAGGAGCGGAGGAATTACGCCAGGTGTGCAAGTATTGTTCTGATTTTCTGACTGATAGCAAATGGAAACATTTTTGGGGCAAAAAAAGTATAGCTGAAACATCGCAAAGAAGACCAGGTGGCTAGATAGTAGTAGGTTCCATCACTCAGAAACAAGCTGATGACCTAGGGTCAGGTTTTTGCCTTGTATTTGTCCTAGATAAAAACCAGGGGTGAGTTTCCTGTAGCCTTCTTAATGTTACGTTGTCTATCTAGGCATAGAACTTACGAACAACATACTGTAGCGTTGAAGAGGCTTCGGGAAACTCCCCCCAGATTGCGATAAGTTTGCAGTGAAATGTTCCACTTTCTCTTCCCTATTCATATTTCCCAAGTCAAAAAATCAGGAGTTCATGTAAAGAAATGGTCTGATATTTGATAAAAAAACACATACATTGAGTATTCATTGTTTTAATAGGCCTATACATTCACTAAGTGGTGGACCCCAGACTTCTGGAGGTAGATTCATAGTTACTTGCTTATATAAAGAAATTAAAAATGAATTTCATTATTTTCAATCCTTAACTGGCCTCGCTTATTCAAATCATCTGAAAAATTAGCCAGTTAGAAGGAGTGTCTGACTGGCAATGTTTAATCCTGTGATGTTAAGCAATATGTTACTTGGTAACATTTTAAGTCGACTTCTTAATGAAATTCTCTATTTGCAACTTAATACGGTGGGCAACGTGGGAAGTATTATGAACAAAGAAAAAATGTAACAATGCTTAGGCTAATATTTAGTCATCGTGGGTGACAGTTTAAAGACCAATAATCTGCATTTATTCAAAGTCAGCATCGTCTGGAAGGTACAGATGGTGCCGATCTGTTGCTGGTGTCCATTTTTTTACAAGCATGGTTAAAACTGCATAAAATATTTTATGAATAGAAAGCATGAGAACAGGCCAGTAATCAAAATGGAACAGAATGTGCTGTAAGAAAGTGCTACATAATAAACGCAATGTGATATGTTATCTTACTGACCACATATTGAATGAAAAATGTTATCTCTTGTTGCAACAACAGCCTGTTCTTAACATTATTCTGCAGTGTTGTGATTTTACCGTTATCTGACATCTTCTGCATGCCCTGTTCTTATCATTGATAACCAGGGGATGAAAAGAAACACTTTAATTCTTCTAGAAGACAGCAAACCCAAATCTGACAGTGATCTTGTCTAACGCTAGCAGCCAATAATGAGCTGTTTCCCATAAACATATTGTTAGTCTTTTGGGTGTGAACCTCTTAATTTTATGTGATATATTTTGTACATTTGTACATAAAAAAGTGGGCAGTAGCGGCCTAATGGTTAAGGAAGCGCATCTACAATTGAAAGGTTGCTGGTTCGAATCCCTGACCAGCAAGGTTCTGCTCCCAAGTATTGCTGCCCAGGCACTGAATTGGGTTCCCCCGGCTATGTTTTGATATCACATATGGATTAAATGCAGAGGACACGTTGTGTGGTGCGTCATCACTAAATTCTAATATTTTTTTAATATTTTGACTGCAACATTTTCTGTACTGCACCAATGGGATATTATACACACACCAAGTCTGCTCAAAGTATATAACGATTTTAAGAATGACTATGGTACTATTTTAATTCTGCTGGTAATTCTGATTCACTAGTCTTTACATTTTCCATAATCCAAAATAAGGTCACATTAACAGCTTCAGAAAAGGTAACATAAGCAGTATTGTTATAATACTATCTAACTGTTGTAATAGTATCTAACCTGTGGACACATAGATCTTATTAACAATTTCTGGTCTAAATTGCAGTGCATGTGAAAGCAATGGGCCTTTTTGGATAAGCAACTGCAGCTTCATTGGACGACATCTTCAGTCTGTGCTTTCACTGATATTTTACATAATTCCTAGACATTACAAACTCTTTCCATGTTTCAGTTCACATTGTGTCTTTCCCTGGAAAAGATGCAAGCCTTCAGTGGAAACAGTAGTAGGTTTGCATAGTGATATCCCCTAAAATATACAGAGCCATTTTCTGAGAGGCAGAATCGTTGGACTGCATCTCGTGTGAAATTTTTAAGCATATTTCAGCCTGACAGCATTTTAAAAAATCTAAGAAAATAGCAGCACTCCAGGCCATCTGGCACATGAACCTTGAACAGTCATCTGTCAACAGCGTTTCTATGGTAGCACAGCAATACACGAACTAAGCCTGACCTCAGTGAGGTAAAACAAAATGCAAAGATTCTCCTATTTTGTTACTGTGCAGGATTATTCAACATGGGTTTCAATCATTATGGTATTACTGCAATGAATATTTTCTGTTGTAGCTCGTATTCTACACTGTGTAAAAAAATAGGTGTAATAACCAAGACTGGAAGATAATGCCCAATCCATATCTGAATTAAAATCCAGCAAATCTAGTAACTTTACAGTACTTCATAAACCACAGATTCAGTATGTAACCATCCATTACAGAATGGCAGGATGCTAGAGCCTTAATAGGATGAATATAATATGGAAATAAATCGTTACATCATTGAATCTTGAATTAAAACTTTTTAAAAATCTCTAAACATGGCAAAAACTATGAAAATGGGTTGAATCAATAAATAAAGATTCAACAGTTTCCACATATCATCATGTGTTCCGTGTTCAAATGGTATTTTAAAAAGGGGATTCAAGGTTAATTTAGCAAGAGTGACACCATGTGGCAAAGCTACGACTCTTCATCTAATCTTTATGCAGTCACAAAACACGTTCCCATTTATTACCTTGTAAATGTGCATGTGGCCACGCTCCCTAACAGTGTTATACAGTATTATGCACGCTAAGACTGCATATCAATGAAAGATATTTTTCATTGTTCGAGACTGACAAAAAGAAAAACAGGAAGAAACAAAATCAATATGTGTTTATAGAATGCGAAGATAACAATGGGTTGATGCATAATAATACAAAGGGGTGATTGAGATAGTGATCATAATAGCATGAATACACATGAGCAGAGACCCCTGCAGCTTCTCCTTCATTATGTATTCAGTACTGCTCGGCACTATGGGTGGAGTCCTGTGACACCACCACCACCATAATAAGCACATGTAAGATGATGGCCAGAAATGGAGAAGGGTTAGAGAAAAAACAGCTGTGTTTCAATATGTAGCACATCTACTGCATTATTGGAAAGTGCAAAAAGAAGGTCAGTATCAACTTCCTAGTTTTAGGAATTTAATCACACTGTCAAAAAGATCTTGTGCTACTAGATGACATTTCAGGGAGTATGAAGAAATTTCACATGAAAAATGAACTACCTGACAAACACTGGCAGGAGCTATAAATACCTAAATGCTTGTGTATGTTTGTTGGAATCACTGACGTCACTCAGGACTGAGGACAAAGTCCCTCTGTCTTTCCATACACAGTGGGACAACATTTTTGATAACAGAACGTAGAATTTATCCAGTGCTGATTCTTTCATAATAGGAAAAACGTGTCCTACAGGTTTCCTACAAAGAGAGCATTCACTTTCTCTGCAGTGGGAGAAAAGGTCAGACAGAAATAAAATTTTTTTCCATATAAAATCTATTTTATAGCCAATTGTTTTACTGACAAAACAGTAGTATTATTTGCTCAAAGTATCATTTCTCAAACTCAAATTTTGACTGTTTTCATGCCACATTTGCATGTCATAGAAGGTAACCCTGAATTGACCTGCAGAGTGGATGGGCTTCCAATTAGGGCTGCACCCTGCCTTATTTCCTAAGCTTACAGTGACTGCTTTAAATATTAGAGACATTTCATATCATGGTAAACATGTAAGCATTTTATCATGTATTTGACCTACATGCTATGCATGTATAATAAAACTTTGAGTAAGCTTCGAAATAACCCTAATTTATTATTATTATATTATTATAGTAATTTACATAGTAGGGGGCGTCATGGTGGTGCAGTGGCTAGCACTGTTGCCTCACACCTCTGGGACCTGGGTTCGAGTCTCCGCCTGGGTCACATGTGTGCAGAGTTTGCATGTTCTCCCCATGTCGTCGTGGGGTTTCCTCCGGGTACTCCGGTTTCCCCCCACAGTCCAAAAACATGCTGAGGCTACTTGGACTTGCTAAATTGCCCGTAGGTGTGCATGTGTGAGTGACTGGTGTGTGAGTGTGCCCTGCGATGGGCTGGCCCCTCATGCCTAGTGCCCATTGCTTCCGGGATAGGCTCTGGACCCCCCCGCGACCCAGTAGGATAAGCGGTTTGGAAAATGGATGGATGGATGGCAGTATGCATAGTATATTAAAGCACACACACACTATATACATATGTGCGTATGTGAGGCTCAATGAACATCAAGATGTGTGATGAAACACATCTGCATAAAAATGCCCTGTAACTTTACATTGTATGTTGTCAATGTTCATGTCTTAAGAAGACTTAATGTACTTTATCTGTCAGCAGTTCAATAATGTCCAGGTACCTATTTTTTCTGCAAAGACCACAACTAGCTCATCAAATCACTGTCCTGCAGATTTCTGCTTAGATTGTCTCTTGCACTTGTTGCCAACAATTAATTGGAAATGCAGTCTATGCGCAATTATGCCTAGTGTGCTGGTGATGTACTCTCTATATTGCATGTATATTGCTTTGGACAAAAAGTCCACCAAATAAATACAATTATAAATGATATATACTCATTCCGTTCCTATAGGAGAGGAACAGGACTGAAGTTGTGACCGAAAAAGTTTTAAAACATGCTATTCATACTTGAATTGGATGCGTAATGTGCTTCAGTAACTGTAAACACACCAACAAGCTACCAATGGATTTTGAATAGATTGGATGTGGAGTGCTGGTAAAGACTGTGGACAGGTAACCAAAGCTCTGTCAGTCTGGGGGTAAGGACTGGTCCTTGACTCAGTACCTAAGATCATGTCTTTCGGAATAGAGGAACAGATTAAGAAGAAAGAGAATAGCAGAAACACAACTGTAGGAGGTGATAATAACAGTCCTGTTCAGTGGAAATGTAGGGAGTCATGTTTACAAACACATTTAACTCAGAATTTCATCATTCCCGACAGCTAAATAAAAGAGGATATATTCTGTGAGCTAAGCAACCACTGCACGCATCCTTGCATTTAATTGTCACTATTAGCTGTACCAGACACGGTCTGGCATTTACTGCACCACATTACCCTTGTGTTATTCCTCTGGCATAGTCTGACTCCTTTGGATCACTTAGCATTGTACTTCATTATATCTGATTAGGTAGAAGCCAGACCTCTTAAGCATGAAATTACCCAGTCGTCTGTTGATCTTTCTTTTCAGACTCACACTCAGGAGTGTCTGGTCCTGAACTCAGACATCTGGTCTGTGAAGGTACCCAGGGAGAAAGTCCAACATGTTTAGTCTGACCTTATCCTGATCTAGCCATCCTCACTGAACCCCCTCCAGGTGTCCTGCCTTCAGCGACCGGATCACATGACATCAATCAACAACCTCCTGCACCCATCTATAGTGAACAGAAGGTTTGCATATGTACAGGGAAAAGACCAATCTGTAAAGTGTACATTTGGAGGAATGTTACTTTCTGAGAACCTTACTGAGTTATTCAGTTATTTATAATGAATTTTCACCTTACAAGAGAAATACACTTTTTAATTATTCCCGCAAAAATCAGTGGAGAAGCGCTTTGCAAAAATTTTATACCTAAATTATTATTATGTGTCACATCATATAATACTTAAAATAACAAAAATTTAAAGTGCTTCTTATAAAATGACCTCCTGTACAGACAGCGCCCCCTTCTGAGGAGTGTCAATAAACCCGAGTCACCCGATTCTCTGTATTCTTCATTACTGAGGAGAATTAGAGCAAGATGGTAGGAAGTTTCATAGTTTCATATGTTACTCAGTGCCGTTCCCCTTTGATGACCATCACACTATAATTGTCTCCATATCTATATTCCAGAATAAATTCAGAGAAAAATTTGCCCGATTTTATAATAGAGCAGCTACAGTAAAGCCCTTTAAATCTTTATAGTAATGCTAAATTTGATTAAAAAGAAACACCTCTTAAGAATAAAAAATGTTTATTTAAATTCAATACATTTCATATTTACAGTATCTATATTTTACTTCCATCACATTTATATAGTTAGACTCCAATGAAATCCATTAAGAATTTTAAAACCGATTATTGCATTTTCTAGTTCTGGCATTTGAATTACAAGTGTCATTTTACATACTCAGTCACATATACGTATGTATGTATGGAGGAACTGTCGTGACTAATTGGTACTTGGGCAAATTCGATCTCAAAGAGATTGTATAATTTATTGAAGGTACAGTCATGTAAGTGAAAATAATATAAATATTCAACCGTATGTATCAAAATATACATAGGAACATTGACTTCTAGCTTTTGAAATAGTGACTACTGCAGCACCATGACAACAGCGGCAACCGGTCGGCACCTCGAAAACAAAGCAGAAGAACATGTGATTTATTAACATATAAATAAAGTAAGCACGGAACCATATGACCAAATTCACAGAAGTACTCTTACAACAGAACGTTTCTTGATGTAACCAGTACATTCAACGAGAAGGAAAACCTTAAATACAAGTACCTTTCGTATAGCTGAAGGCAAAACATCAAGGAGGTAGAGCACCATCTGATACGATGTACATGTCCAGAATGGACAACGTAAAAAAATAATTACATATCAAAAACTTTGAGAATGCAATACAATATTGACAATGAATCCATAAGCTATTGCACTTAGAGGAGTTTTTGTTTAGAGAGTACTAGCTAGAGAGATTAATCCTCT